>NW_028274813.1:122493673-122645188 GCF_037043125.1 Eumetopias jubatus
GTGCGCTGGCGGGCATGCCCGAGGTCGGCCTGAACATGGACACTCCATTTCCATTGGAAGAAGAGCTCCAGATTGAACCCCTGAGCCTGGACGGACTCAACATGTTAAGTGACTCCAGCATGGGCCTGCTTGACCCCTCTGTGGAAGAGACGTTTCGAGCCGACCGACTGTGAGCAGAATGGAATGGGCCAGGAGCGTTTATTGCTGCAGGAGCGGTGCTAGAATGGCAGGGCACGGAGCCAGCTACACCCCCAGGGCTTGAGTGATCTCGGGCTCCTGACACGGAAGGAGCCAAGTCCGTGGCTCCTAGCTCTCCGACGAGGCCCCATCTCACACCCCATGGCTCACTGCCGACAGCGGAGCTGTGCCCTGGCCCTCGGGCAAGCGGGCTGCTTTCGGAGCTTCCGATGACTCCCTCGTCACCGGGACCAGGACATCCTTTCCTTGGCCGTCTAGTCCGTCGATGTGTAAAAGTAGAGCAGAACCGTGGAACAGGCCGCGGTAGTGTTGTGAGGCGCTCAGAACCACTGATCTTAGTCCACACTGAAGAGAGGGCCTGGCCTGCGAGGCAGGGAGGGGCTGCAGGCCTTCGGGAGTTGGCTCAGCTTCGAGCAGCGGTACCACAGCACCACGGTGTGTCCTCCGCTGCCGCCGGCCTGGCTCGGCAGCTGCCCGCCGCTGACCACACGTGCCAGGATCGCCCAGGTGCCTTAATTCCAGTATGAAGAATTTTTACCACGATTTCAAGAACTGATTTGAGTTAAGCAAACTGAACGCTCATTTGTTTTCTCCCGAGTATGTAATCTCCTTTCTGCTGCTTCAGTACACCTTTTCCTGTGGACGAGGGGAAAGGAGGACCGTTTTATTCAGTCACTGAAAAAAAAACAACAACCAGTCCCCCGGTGATGGACGAGCCTGAAGAGAAAAGGGCTTCCTCTCGATGGGGGTGGGGTGGGGGGGGGGTGGGAAGAGAGGAAGGCCGTAGGTTTCTCGCAGACCGGCGATGTCTTCCAGATGAGCTCCAGACCAGCGTAGGCCTCCCTCTCCACAGGCCGGCTGCGGGGATGCTGGGGTCCGGGTCAGACCCTCCGGCCGCCGAGCAGCGGCGGGGGGAGCTGTTTCTCTGTGCAGCAGGAGTGTTCATGTAGCCCCGCTAGACCGGAAGCTCCTTGAGCGCAGGGACTGTGCCTTATTCGCTACCAAACCCCAAGCGCCTAACAAGTGCGGGCACTGGGTAGGTGCTGTGTTACTGCGCCCTGAAGGCGTGAATGAACAAACGGGAGAAATGAATGAATGAATCTGCCTGGCTGCAAGGCAGTCTAATCTTTAGCTAGCCCCATTCCTTGCCAAATCTCAGAGCTTTAGCTTTTCTAACACTTGTGCCTGTGGTTAAGCTAGGCATGCACTTTAATACGCTTCTAACACTAGGTGACCAACTCCACGGTGAGACCGGGCCCCCGTCTCCTCAAGGGCATGCTCCAGAACAGGCGGGTGGAAACTGTCTTCTGAGCACCTCTGGGGAGGGGTCTGGGCAGTGGGGCGGGATGTGGGCACGGGGAGGACAGGAGCGCTCAGGGAGAGATGAAAGACGCTGGAACTTTTGCCCAGACAGCCACTGCCCTTCCAGAAGACACCAGGAGTGTGGCTGAAGGTCACTAGACTCCCCTGCCCAAAGAAGCAAGGCTCTACCGCACAGGTCTGAATCAGACGCGACGGCGCCCCATGGCAAGAAGAGTCTGGAACGGGATTCTGGGCTCTTAACCTCTCCAGACCTCATCCCATTCCCGTCTGCAGAGGGATCACTTTATCTCCAGTCTCCCAAAGAACCCCGATGGCACACCACTGCAGCTTCCTCTGGGGCCCAAGTCCTCAGCCTCACAGTAGCCCCGAATCTCTGCTGTTGAATCCAGCCGGGGTCCTCGCCTGAGCTCCAAGCCCTGGTCCCAGTGAAACTTTCAAATCCCTTTATCCTGAGGATCTCGGGAGGGGCGTGACTCGTTCAAGTACAAGCCCGTTCCTTGTGGTGGTACACAGCTCCCCGGTGTGCCAAAGGAAGTCAGCTAGCTCCATGCTGCCTTTCCTGGGTCGGAGGCCCCCCCAAATCTGACCTGGCCTTTCACACAGGGAATGGTGCTGATGTTAGGAGTTTGGTTTTGTGTTTTTGTTTTTTTTTTTAAGTGGCCGTCTCAGCATAACCCACTTGTTGCGCAGTGCCTTACCCGGGGTGGGGGTCCAGCTCTGTCTGCACAGCAGTCCTGCTTACAGCAGGGGGCCCGGGACCTTACGTGATGAAGTACGCTGCCCCCGGGGCAGTCTCCCGGTGACTCGTGGAGATGGAGGCTCCCGGGAACAGTGACTTGTCCAGGGGGATTATAATGATGACAATAAGGTTTAGCACTGAATTAAATCTGTCCTTAGGTCCACCAGTCCAGTCTTTTCCTGTGAAAAGGTTTTGGGCATTATCCAACCCACTTTGCTTACATGGCGTCAAGGACACCCGTGGGCAGGTGTCACTCTGACCCCCAGCGGGTACGTCTGCCTTCACGGCTACCTTTGCAACAAACCCGGCGTGGTCCTCGGCATCTGAAGCGGCTGCAGGCATCAGAATAAATGATCTTCTGCTCTTTCGTCTCGTGACAGGAAATCGACGGCCGCACCACTGTCATTTACTAAGCAGTTAAACAGTATCGAACTAAAAACCTATCTGTGTTCCATTTTTTTTTTTTTTTTTTTTCTGTACCGTTGTGGTTTTTAGGACACACAGTGTTAGGAGAAAATTTTTCTGATCAACGCCAAGACCACCATAAATTCTCCTCTGTCGTGTTTCATCTCTCCTCAGGCTACTGTACAGTAGCCGAGCTGAAGCCCTGTGTACGCTAGTCCGTATCCCAGCCCGCGTACCCGACGCTGTCCCCGGCTCGCTCTGCTTGGCTCCGTTACGCACAGGTGGTTCCTTCGCTCCGCGGTGGGACCGTCACGGCAACTAATCAGACTTCCCGCCAGTGTCCTAACTCCCGGGTCCCTTGTCAAAAAAATATTTAAAGATTGGAATTTGTATAAAGTCGCTTCCAAGTTTTATAATACGTCGTTTTACATCTTTCGTAATTAAAAGCAGCACAGTAAGGTCGTATCTGCACTTGGTGTTTTTCGTCAGCCTCCGGAGAGAGGGACCGGTGGCACGCCGTCCGCCTCCCCCCCCCCCGACCCCCCCACCCCCCCTCCCACCCCCGCAGCGCGGCTTGGCCTGCAGGCAGGCTTCCGGGCCCCGGGCTCTGGCGGCCCGTCCAGCGCTGCTAGTACACGCGCCGTTGGGCCCGCACCCGAGAGACTGGAGCGGGACATTGGGGCCCAGGGTTCCTTCAAAGCCAGGGAGACCAAGGACAGAGGGCAGCCCGGCAGCGCCTCACTGCCTGCCACCCGCTGGCAGGCCCCTGCCCCGGCCCTCACCTCCCACACCTCCCGCTCTGAGCTTCGGGCCACAGGTGCGCCTTCCCCAGCGCTCTGCTCCCGCGTCCCGGCCTCCAGCCGCCCCCTCTTCGCCAAGGGCTTTGGCGCCGTTTTCCGCCCCAGGCCTGCCCCCTGCACAGGGTTCCCAGGCCTGTCTCCCCCTGCCCCCCAACAGCCGTGTCACACCCAGGATTGTCACAAAGGTGGCTGTTCCAGCGTCTTACTCAGAAATCCCATCTCCGACCCCAACTTCCTGAGCCACCGTGTCTCCTCGGGTCCACACACACCCTGTTCTCTGACCCCACAGAGAGTTCTATCCCTGGTCCCTGCTTGCTGCCTCCCTGTCGTCTCCTGGCTTCCCTCCCTGTCCTGGCCTCGTCCGCTGGGCCGGCGGCCTCCACGAGCATGGTCACAGCCCTCCTCCGACCCTCTGCCTTGCCCTGCTGGGAGCTCCGCGGGAGGAAACCAGCAACCCCAGGTCTGCTGACCTGACCCTCTCCTGCCGCGTGGGGTGCTCCAGACCTTTCCTCTCCAGAAGCCTTCGTTTCTCTCCTCAGGCCCAGAAATTCCTCACTCACCACGGCTGTGACTGACCCACTCTTCCTGTGAGGAAGCCCTGCCTACCCCCGCCTCATCCCTCTCCGTGGTCCTCCCCGTCAGCCCGCCCTCCGTGGTCCTCCCCATCAGCCCAGTTCTCCGTGGTCCTCCCCGTCAGCCCGCCCTCCGTGGCCCTCCCCGTCAGCCCAGCCCTCCGTGGTCCTCCCCGTCAGCCCGCTCTCCGTGGTCCTCCCCGTCAGCCCGCCCTCCGTGGTCCTCCCCGTCAGCCCGCCCTCCGTGGTCCTCCCCGTCAGCCCAGTTCTCCGTGGTCCTCCCCGTCAGCCCAGTTCTCCGTGGTCCTCCCCGTCAGCCCGCCCTCCGTGGTCCTCCCCGTCAGCCCGCTCTCTGTGGTCCTCCCCGTCAGCCCACACATATGCCTTGTCGCCTCCTTGCTAAGAACAAACAGAGGCAAACAAGCCTTCCTCAACCCGGCTTCTCCTTGGACCACAACCTTCTCTGCTTCCCCTCCTGAAAGAGTTGCTCGTGTTCCACTCATTCCCCGCTCTTCGCATCCACAGCCCCGGCTGCAAACCCCTCTGCCCAACCCACCCCCGGGGGCCCCTCCAGTCCCTCTCCTCCTGGCCCTTCCCTGACCCTCGAGCCCGTGGCCACTCACTTTCCGCTCCTTGGCTCCAGTAAACCCCCTTCTTGTGCCCTCAGGTCACACGTCCATCTCCTCTGCGTATCCTCCTCATTTTCTTCGGATCAACCGTCCAGTCCTCCAAGTTGACGACCCTCACCTTCAGCCTCCTACCCCATCTGCCTGTTAGCTCAGGTTCACCCGCACTCCATCCCATGCCGCCTGCTGCCCTTGTCCTTTGTAGATCTCTGTGCACCAGCAAGCGCTCAGAATCAGCCTTCGACACCCACCTTCCCCACGGGGCTCTAGCCCGCGAGGACGGGGGCCATGGCTGCGCACTTGAAGTCTGTATCTCCGAGCCGGGCGTGTAGGCGCTCAGTGAATATTCTCAAACTGCCCACTCCTGCGTGCTCCCTCTCAGACCACAGCCTCCGCCCTGACACAAAAGCTGGACGTGAGCCAGCCTGCACCCTCGTCCCCCTTCACTGCTCAGAGCCAGCCCGAGTCCCAGGGCTGTCTCAGCCCCCATTCCCTCTCTGCTCAGCCTGGCAGGGGCTTCCCGTCTGGCTGCCTCCTCATCTCCAGCTCCGTGACACAGCCCCTACCTGCCCTCAGAAATCAAAAGTGACGGATTTTGCTTTTATCTGTGTGCCTCAGTGTTCCTATCTATGAAATGGGACAATAAGCACCCCCCCCACACACACACACACACCCCACCATTTCATAGCGCTGTGGAGGGTATAATGAACTCACACAATTAAAGGACCTGGAATTGTGCCCAGCACATGGTAAACATTCAATAAATGTCAATTATTGTATTACTTGTTGCGCGACTATGCTGTCCTTCCAAAGACAGGAGGCACAAATCTTTAGTAGTACTGAACCTGTATAATGCTTGCTTTGAAATACCAAATCTTAGGACAGAGAGGAATGTTTTAAACTGATCTTACGTACAGCCTGTTAGCCCAATGAATGCGGTACCCTTTGCAAGTATGGAAATGAGGATTTTATAATAAGCCTGTCACATGTGACCGTGTCCCAGTGTGGACACTAGATGGAGCTGAGACCACATGCGTGGCTGTTCGGACCCAGAAACAGGGGAGAGAGCCACCTGACCCTCTTACATGGAGCCTTCAGACCGGGCTGGAGGCGGTGCTGGTTCAAACTGGATCCCCAGTTGGAAGAGTACACTAAGAAGTCTGTCTAGTGGCCCCTCAGCCGCGGACGACAGACACTGCAACATCACATGTCCCTCACAGCCACCTGAGAGTAAGGCAGGGCAAGGGTGACTTCCTGGGTTTAGAGGAAGACGCAGCCCCGGAGAGGCTCGGCCACCTGCTCCGAGCCCAGGGCCCAGGGCCTCCCTGTGGCCGTGCACGCGGAGCTCCAGGAGTCGCGGGGACCTCGCCCTCCCGAGGGGACCTCGCAGCGGGGGGTGGGGGTGGCCCCGCCCCCGCCTGCCCCAGGGACAACTCCTACCCTCTCTGTGGCGGGGAGCTCAGAGGGCATTCCCCCGCCCCCACCATGGCAGGATTGTCTCTTTTCCAGAAATGTGTTGTTTTTTAAGGCTCTGCTTGTATAACAGTCGTGCCCACTCATTATAAGAAACTCATGTAACACTGAAGAGTACAAACAGAAAACGTCCAAGTGGTTCCGAAAGCCAGCACCCCCAGAAACGCTGACGGAGACCCCTTTCCGTGTCCATCTTCCGAGAGAAGGACGGGTAGATGGATGGAGAAAGCTTTCCAAGAAAAGGGCTCTCATACAATACATGCTCTTCTGGGAAAAGTACTTAAATTTCACAGAAGGAAAGGAAGCCTAGATGTAACCAAAGAAATTGCCCGGCTGCAAATAATTGTGCTTCTTATGTTTCTAAATTATTTCCCTAGAAGGAAAGAAAAATACCGAGAGGCTGGATTCCTTTCTTGAAGCATGTTTCCACGGTAGATGGCATCTCTTGACAGCCCGTGATTTAGGATGAGGAAATGAGCTCACCCACTTCCCATCCCCTCCCCCCTCCCAGAAGCCGTGACTTCTTATTTTTACATTGTCAAGGTTTGTGCTGTGTGCATCCTGTCCTGAAACCATCCTTCCCACCATTGTCTGGCCCAGTTCCGTGTGCTCATGGGTCCTCCGCTCCCTGCCAGCGCTTTTCAAATGGCCTTCCCAGTCCCGCTCCTGAGTTCGCTTTATTTTGGTGGTGCTCCTGCTGGCCTGACTTGGCCTTCACGGAGTCCCTTCCCTGAGGGCTGTGTTCGTCCCAGCCTCAGGGTTGGAGCCTCTGGGCTGCAGGACTGGAGACCTGAACTCTGTAATGGGGGCAGGTGGGCTATAACATCGGCTGATTTATGCTGGGTGAAACTGGCACAGTTCCCCAGTGTGGGAACAGCCACTACACTTTCCATCGTGACTCCTTGCCGAAAACCGAGTCTTGAACTTGATACGTAGCTGAAGTTTCAGACTCTGGAAATGAGGGAAATGACGGGTGGGTGGGGGTGGGGAGAGTACTGTGTTCAAGGAGAGCACATGCCAGGCTTCTAGCCCAGGGGACCTCCATGACCACGCTTCCCATCGCTACCCCCACCCCCGTCCTTCCAACCCTTTGACAGCCGTGCCCTAGCCTATCTTCACTTGGGAAAAATCCAGCTTCTCCTTTAAGGCCTAGGTCAAATGACACCTCCTCTGTGAAGCCTTCTGGGAAGCTTGGATTATTATTTGGCAAGTACATAGTTCCTTCCGCTTCCATTGCGGGAGGAGTATACCTCCAGCCCCTTTGGCCAATGAGATGTTTGGAGACTGGGCTGGAGCAGAGCCTTGACATGGGCTTGGTGGGACAGCATGCCCTCTACTTGGGCTGCTGTCATTGCTGTGGGCACAGTCTCTCCCTGCATTGTCCAGTGGGTCCACAAGAATGAGATAAGGCAGATCTCAACCAAACCCCTGCCCAGGAGCCAATCTAGCTGCCCAGCTGAAGTTGGCAGGGCTGCCCCAGTCAATCTGCAGACACGGGAGTCAGAAGTAAATGCTGCTAACGGAAGCCATTGAATGATGGCGTCATTTGTTACGGAGCATTGTTGTGATAGCTGACTGATACACCTTCTCTGTCCATTTCCTCTTTCCTACTTTGTCCCACAGATTCACTTTACTAGCCATAGGGCTGATTTTGTTGTAGAGTCTGCCTTCCCTCTTGTCTGTGAGAAACTTGAGGTGAGGACTGTGTCTTAACCAGTTCAGACAACCCAGTGCCCAACTAAATGGCACCCAAAGTCATCATCTCCATCGGCACCCTCTCCAGGACAGCTCAGTCTGAGTGGAGAGCCCCAGGCCTCTGCCTCTAGGACACATCTGTAAATTTGGACAAGAAGATTCAGAAGCCCCAACCTTTGGTAACCACTGTGGGGTGGGGCGGGGGGTGGGGGAACACTCAGAGCGCAGCTGCCCTTCCCGGGAGTATTGGGACCACACGGCTCCTTTCATAGTCAGGCTCACGAAGGGAAACAGGGAGAAGATCTGGTCAGTTCATATTAGAGAGGTGGGGACAGAGAGAATATAAACAAAGAGCCTTGGAGTCATAGAAATCGCGGAAGGCCAGTTTGCAAAGGCGCCCAAATATCCAGGGGGCAGTGATGGCCACCC
Source organism: Eumetopias jubatus (assembly GCF_037043125.1). NCBI lineage: Eukaryota > Metazoa > Chordata > Mammalia > Carnivora > Otariidae > Eumetopias > Eumetopias jubatus. The sequence continues at coordinate 122,501,934 of NW_028274813.1, forward strand.
CACTAACATAATGGAGGTCTGCCCCAGGAGAGTGAGCACGGGAGCCAGAGTTCTGGGCTAGTGAGGGGCAGCTATAGACCCAGTTTTCCATGCTCTGCCCACCAGCATCTTGCTAGGATAATCTAGGTTCCAGCTAGCCTAGTTTCCTTAAAAGTTGTCATCCAAACCAGAACACTTGGTGAGAGTGAAAGGAGGTGCTGTTAGGAATTGTGCCGGGACAAAGCCTTCACGCGGGCTTGGTGGCAGAGCATGCCCACTCCTTGGGCATAAACAGGGCCTGGCGCGAAGAGACGTATGGTCAGCCTGGGCATGAGGAACAGGATCTACAGGTGGTATCGCCACGTTTGAGACTGATGTTCTGGGGAACACGCTGAGGAAGACATGGAAGCAGGAAGGGATGGGCGAGGGCAGGGTGCAGGGGAGACTTCGAGACTTGGAAAAGAACCAAATGGAGAGACGGGGAAGGGATGGCTCAAAAACCGAGAAAGAGGGGTGCCCCGGGGGGGCTCAGTCCCTTAAGTATCCAGCTCTTGATTTCGGCTCAGGTCACCATCTCGGGGTCCCGGGATCCAGCCCTGTGTGGGGCTCTGTGCTGGGTGTGGAGCCTGCTTGAGATTCTCTCCCTCGCCCTCTGCCCTTCCCCCCCCCCCCCCCCCCGCCCCGGGCTCCCCTCCCCGGCCCCTCCCCCACGAGCGCTCTCTGTCACTCTCTACAAAAACAAAACAAAACAAGAGAAACAGCACAAGGAGAGGCCGAGAAGGCACCCAGCGTTTCCGACGTGCCCGTGGGCCCAGGCTCAAGGAAGCCCGAGAGATGCCTCTGACCGATCGTATTATTATGACATCCATTGATGACCAGCGTTAATGTAAGTATGTGACTGCCCACGAAGCCACACCTGAACTTGAACGCGAAGCGGAGACCGGGCTGCCGGCCGTGAAGCAGGCCCTGGCGGCCTCCCGCTGCCCGCACACGCCTTCGCGGCCCCGGCCCGCCGCCCCCCGGGCACGTGCCCACCCGCAGCCTCGCGCCCCGAAGTTGATTTTTTTTTTTTTTTTCCTCTTCTCCAATTCAAAATGGTCTGGTCATCTGGTTTGTGTGAATGCGTGCGTGGCTTAAGATGTTTTTTGGTAAAATGAGCATTATTTCCAGGTGACATGATTCTAGACCCGAAAACCTGGAGAACATTTTATATATTTATTTATATTGATATATCTATATTTTTTTGAGTACAGTTGACACGCAAGAGAAAAATCAACTTGACACCCACAAGACCCAGGACGAGAAGGACGTCGGAGGAGTACGGAGGCGGCGGCGGTGAGAGACGGCGCCAAGACGGCGGCTCGGGGCCTGCTTCCCGCCCCCGCGCTCCGACGCAACCCTCTAAACGTGACCGAGAGGGTATGTATTTTTTTTTAATATTTTATTTATTTATTTTAGAGAGAGAGAGAGACACGGAGATAGTGACAGAGATAGCGAGAGAGAGCACAAGCAGGGAGAAGTGGGAGAAGCAGGCTTCCCGCCGAGCAGGGAGCCCGATGCGGGGCTCGATCCCAGGACCCCGGGATCAGGACCTGAGCCGAAGGCAGACGCTTAACCGTCGGAGCCACCCAGGCGCCCCGGGAGATCTGTATTTAAAGCCTCTGTCAGAGGGCTAGAAGCTGCAAACTGATATCCTTCAGTATCAGAGATTATGAGAAATAAAGGATGCTGGGGGCGCCTGGGTGGCTCAGTCGGTTAAGCGTCTGCCTTCCGCTCAGGTCATGATCCCAGAGTCCCTGGATCGAGCCCCGCATCGGGCTCCCTGCTCCGCGGAGAGCCTGCCTCTCCCTCTCCCGCTCCCCCTGCTTGTGTTCCCTCTCTCGCAGTGTCTCTCTCTGTCAAATAAATAAATAAAATCTTTTAAAAAATAATAAAATAAAAATAAAAGCAAAAAAAAAAAAAGAAAGGATGCTGGAAAGTGAAAGGCAAGCAGATGGGATTGAGTTGAAGGTAAAATCTAAACTTAGATGTTCAGAAAAGGATGCCGGGAAGAGAGAGGGCTGGCTCTAGGGGTGCACCAGGTGCGGGGGGCGGCGGGGGGGGGGTGGGAGTAAGGTCCAGGGAGCTGACCAGGCGACAGGTGGAGTGTGGTGAGGACTGCCTCCTGCCCCATCCACTGCGCCCAGCAGCTGGTTACACATGCCTTTCACGGACAGCAGAGAGATAAGGACAAACTGGGGGAAGGCCGGGTGGGACGCAGGGCTCATTTCCTTTGTAAACAATGAGTCCTTTATCAATAGGATAAAGGCCAACACCCAGCTGAAAAACTGGGACCCAGATAGGATCAGGCAGTTCACAGAAAATGAAATACAGAGAACTAATACCCATATGAAAAGGTTCTGGACCTCACTCATAATTAAAGAGATGCTAATTAAAACAAGGAGATACCTGTGGTTCACTATTAGCAAAATTTGAAAAGACTGCAGAGCTCAGGGCTAGTGAGGGTGTGGGCACACAGGCTGGTGTGATGTAAAGTAGCACAACCTTTCTGGAGGGCAATTTGACATTAGCTAGCAAACGGAATTTAAGGGACTGGAAGAAAATATGATAAAATATATTTTTTTATATTCTTGGGGTGGGGAAAACCTTCCTAAGGCAAGACACAAAATCTAGAAACCCTAAAGGGAAAAATGGACAGATTTGGCCCCCAAAATTTAAAACATCTGTAGTGCTAGAGTCCCTATCAAAGATAAAAGACAAAAAAAGACAAAAAAAAAAAAAGATAAAAGACAACAGGTACAACATGCATAACGACCCTAAAATATAGAGCGGCCCTTCAAAGCAAATATAAAGCTTTATATTCCAATATATAAATGGTTGAACGACAAGAACAGGCAACTCACAGGAGAATTCAAATGGCTGCTAGGTGAGAGGAACACGTATGCTCGCTAGGGATCGGAGAAATGCAGATTTAAAAATTGATAATATCTAGTATTGGCTAAAGGAACAGGGATGCTCCTGTATGCTGTGGTCATTATGTGCTGGTAGAGTCTTTTGATGGGCCATTGGGAGAACCTACGAACATGTAAAATGTGCAGATAATCTTCCAGGAATCTCTTCTTTGGAAAGACCTGCTCAACTGCACATGGCTATGCGAACAAATACGCTCATCACAGGACTGTTTGTAGTCGAGAAACACTGGAGATGATCTAAAGAATCAGAGGGTGGGAAGAGAAAGGCAAGTTCACTTTTTAGATTTTCGTATCTGAACTTTTTCTATTTAATATTTTTTGAATTGATGTCCCAGTTGGGGGAAATGCTGTGTGTCTGATTTTCAGGAAATTATTATCATGAGCTGACATTCCAGCACCTCCTATCCCTAAACCCATTCAAGTGTCCTTGAAATCAACCCAAACAAGCTCTCAGGCACAGGCAGAACGGAGAGAGGAAGTGTCACTCAGAATGTGGGATCCATATGAGCCAGCCCCTCCAAATGGGGAGAGAGGAAGAAGCAGATTCCCTTCACATAGCCCCTTATCCCACCTGGCTGGGGAGGCTGATGCGAGGTCAGGATGTGACCATAACTGTGTGGAGGCAGAAGGTAGCTCCTGGCACTGGCCTGTGCCTGGTGCCCATAGCTGGGCTGAGCACTCTGCCCAGCCCAGGAGAAGGAACCAGAACAACAGCCCAATCATCCAGCATCAGGTTCAGAATTGCTTTGAGTAGAGCAAGGAAGAGAACTCTTATCACCCCAAGTCATGGGGCATCTACAGCGAGGTCACACAGCTCAGGAGCCCAGGAGAACAATCCAGGGACAGGAAGAGCCAAGACGCTAGTCAAGCCGGGCAGGTGGCAGGTCTTTGCTCTGCTCTCTTCCAAACAGCATGGGTGACTCAGCCCTCCCGACAGCGCCCCTTTCTCTCTGCTTCCACCATTTGGTCTCATCTCACTCATGACTCCCCTCTACGTGATGACTCCTACTCAAGGCTGATAATCCAAATACCTACCAGCTACGAAAGCATGGGCCCCCACCAGGCAAAAGAGACACCAGCTGCGAACAATGGAGAGAGGTAGCAATATCCCCCTAAACTCACTGGCCTAGAACAACAAACACTTATGATCTCACCCACTTATGGGTCAGGATTTGAAGCTGCTTAGCTGGGTGGTTCCGACTCAGGCCCTTTCCGGAAGTTGTGGTCAAGATGTCAGTTGGAGTTGTAGTCATTTGAAGGCTTGACCGGGGCTGGAGCATCTGCTTCTGAGCTGTCTCACAGGACTGTGGGCAGGAGACCTCAGGGCCCCACCGTTGGACCTCTCCATAGGGCTGCTTGAGCATCCTTACAACAGGGTGGCTGGCTTCCCCCAAGGGAGCGATCTAAGAGAGCAAGGCAGAGTCACACTGTCTTTTATGACCTAGCCTCGAAAGTCACACGCTGCCCTTTCTGTAGTATCCTGGTGGGTGCACAGATCAGCCATACTCTGTGTGGACGGGATTGCACAAGGCTGTAAATACCGGGAGGTGAGGCTCGGTGGGGGGCATTCTGGAGGCTGCTCCCTCTTTGAAATCCTCTAATGGATTTCCACCATCCTTAGAACAAAACCCGAATGCCTGCCCCTGGCCTGTGAGGCCTGGCATGACCCGGCCCTTGCCTCCTTCCCAGGCTCATCGTGTCCTTGGCCCACTTGCACTAACCTCCGGACCCAGCAATCAGTCCTTGTATGAGCCACGTGCACGCACACACCACTGTTGCCCAGGTGGGCACTTGAAGCTGGAGAGCACCATTGGGCTGCCTGCCGCTGCCGCCTCTGGGAGCCAGATGGATCTGCTGTATTCTCCAGAGAAGGTTCCTTGGCATCTGCTTCTCAGTGTCCCTTAGCCTCGTGCAGGTGCATCTCATTGGTGGCATCTTGTGTCACATGCTCTGCTCCATCTGCAAGCGAGACTGGGAACTCAACCTGATTTCTACCATGGGGAGCTGTGAGTTCATATGGTGGGGAATTCTCGAAACCAAGAAAGAGTATTCCATGGTTTGGGGAGGCCAAAGTGAATTGATGACCCAGATCCTCCACGGTCTCCTTCGCTTCGTCATCAACCCTTCTTTCCTACTTAAAACTTACAAACAACAACAAAACCCAGTAGTGAGCCAAGAGCTGTTTCCCAAAAGGAAAACGGTCGCTTGTGAAAAGAGTTCACGGCTTTGCTCCAAAACTTGAGGGCTTTCTGCCATTCTCTGACCATCTTGCTCATGTATTTATTGCTTGCCTCTGGGTAAGTGCTGTGAGAACAGGGACGCTGTTTATCTCTGTATCCTCAGTACCTGGAATGGGGCCTGGCACATCCTGGGAGCCCATAGATGTTAAGTTAATGAACTGTGTACACGATGTCCCCTCCCCACATTGAGTAAGGCTGACCTGCAGAAATGACAGTGCATGACTTTCAAAACTCAGCTCCTATGGCTAACCGCCTTATTCTTTGGCTGTTCCCAATTTCAGGTTCCAGAGAGGAGGAATCCGATTGGTCATCTTGTCTATTTGTCCCAAGCCATCGATTGTCAGGAGGGCCTATAAATTGGAGGCTCCGGGGAGAGGTGTCTGCCGACATCAGCCCATCAGAAGGGACCGCGAGATCCCAAGATGTGTGTGAGGTGCTGACATGTCTGGTACAGTGGGGTCACATCTCATCTGAGGATGGGATTCTCAGCTCCCCATGTAAGACGTTGTGGCGTCTAGTGAAAGTCCCTTACATGACCACAAATTTCTCTCCAGAACCACACCACCTAGGAAAACTGCAGCTCAGCCTGTTTCCCTTCCAAGTGGAGACAGATGGCTCCTTCTCTGGTGGAGCACCAGGCAGAGCTGGATTGTCTTAATGGGTTGTGTGGTATGGAGAGCACACGTGAGATGCTCGCAGCGTTAGAGGCACAGGGGACCCGGCCCACTGACAAAGCACGGATGCCCACCACACCTTCTTCCCATCGCTCCCTGAGGGACACCCGCTGTGAGCCACGGGACGCAGGACCTCAGCCCTACCTACACTGTCCTCCCCTCCCCGCTTCTTTCTGTTTTCTTCTTTCTCTTCCCTCTCGAGCACGTATGTACTACAAGGTTTGGTGATTAAAAAAAAAAAAAAATCCACTTGCTCTTGGTGGATTTACACATGAATTTCACGAAGTCTCAGTATAAGAGGAAGAAAATGAATCTGATCCCATGAGAAAGCCCCGAGCATAGAAGTAAAAGGAGAAAGCGGTGAAATCTTGTTGATAATCCTATTCTCTGAAATAGATCTCTCAGATGAAAGGAAAGAAGATTTTAGAAAACAGCTATTCCCTATTGTCGGGGGGATGAGACAAGGACAGTGCAGGAGAGCTGGGGGCCCGTCACCTCAGCTTGTCGCTGGAACCTCTGGTTAATAGGATGACAGGAGGTTGGATGATTAAACAGAAGAGAGACAAGAGAAACCTTCGTGGCCTGTGGGGGCAATCACTGGCGAGAGGGAAGGAGGGCTGGGGCTGTGCCGGACCTCTAGGAGAAAATGTGAGCATGCAGGGGGGACAAAAAAGTCCCTGAAATTTCAGAATAAATTAAGTGGAACAGAATCAATAATCAAAACGTGTTTATGTTTTCTCTCCCTCTCCCTCTTCCTCTCCCTCCCTCCTCCCTGCCCCCCTCACCTGCTGTCTGTCTGTCTGTCTCACACACACACACACCGGCAGAGAGTCTTGTCTGTTTTCTTCACGGCTGTCTCCCCAGAACTTAAAAAAGTGCTTCCCCCAGAAGCGCCTGGCTGACTCAGTCCGTGGAACATGTGACTCTTGATCTCCAGGTCCTGAGTTCAAACCCCATGTTGCGCCTAGAGCTTACTTTAAAAAAAGACAAACAGGGGCGCCTGGGTGGCTCAGGCGGTTAAGCATCTGCCTTCAGCTCAGGTCAGGATCTCAGGGTCCCGGGATCGAGCCCCACGTTGGGCTCCTCCCTCTGTCTCTGCCCCTCCCCGCCACGCCTGTGCTCTCTCTCGCTCTCAAATAAATAAATAAAATCTTTTAGAAAACCGAACAAAACCCAAAACAGTGCCTAGGTCATAGTAAGCCTTTAATATTTGTTAAATAAATGAGTGGAAGACTTTATAATGAACTGAGACAGGTCATGTTGCACTAATTAAAATGAGAAGCCCACTAACCTTAAGATACAACTTGGTGGGATCCCAAAACTTGATGGAAAAAAAAATTTTAAGCAGAAAACACAAAGTTAAATAGTTTTCCAAAAATCTTCATAACCAAGACAGCTTTGAACTCCGCAGGGCAACAGTCACAGCCTGAGACCATGGAGTGAAAACCACAGAGTCCTTGAGGGAATGCGAGGCTCCCGGGACTCCTGAAGCCCGGAAGGCAATGGGAGGTGATCTCCAATGGGGCGCGCAGAGAAGCAGAGAATGGGCCTCATGGGGCCTTTGGTGAAGGCAGAGGTTAAAGGCCACCAGCAGAGGGAGAGCACTTCCTCCCTCCACCAACACTTTTGGAGCACCCTCTGAGCCCTGCCCACCCTGTCCTTTCTCTCAGGCCTGGAGCCACAAGGGAAGGAAGACTGAATCAACGCTCGGAGCAGGGGTGGCCTCGCTGCCAGGACGTTGTCAGGCCTAGTAGCGCAGCCTCGACCCTCCCCAGAGGTCCGCTGGGGAGGTCGCCGCCCAGCCCACCCCTGGCAGCTGCAGCTCTGTGACCCTGCAGGCCCCTGGGCCCCGGGTGGTGACCCACAAGACAGTCTTCCCAGGACCTATGATCACACTGTGCCCTGGGGTGGGCTCAGGCTGGGCACCCCTTCACCCTGGCAGAGTTGGGGCAGGGACGCTGGAGGCCGTGGAGAGCTTCATGGTGATGAGGTCCTCAGAGTCCGGCCAGCGTATCTGTGTTCGTCGTGATGTGGAACGGGCAGCCCGGTCCCTTTCCCGGATCCCCTGTGGCCCCCGCCCTCCAGAGCTCGGCTCCTGTGGACCTGGAAAAGCCTTCTGTCCTTCCAGGTAAGGCAGACCAGAGGCAAGCAGGCGCCTGCCCCCCCCGCCCCCCCCCAGCCTCAGTATGCTTTCAGGGCAGGAAAGGCAATGGAGAGAGCACCCCTGAAGCCCAGATCCTCGGCCCCCTGCTCTCCTTGCTCCCCCTCTGCCCCCCTGCAGCCACGTTCCGGCCACAGCACTCATGTGTACGCCCCTTGCGCATCCTTTCCAATGTGTTTGGAGAGTACCCACTGTGTGCTACGAGCCGGTGGGCAGACGTCTCAAAACGTGCCGTTGTGGGGTTTTTGACTCTGCAGAGGGGGTGACCAAGGCAGATCTCTACACAGATCAAGCATTCCCGGCTCTCCGAAGCTCTGGAACACATCACCCCGCCCGTACACAGAAGAAAGTAAGCAGTACTTTTTGTACCTTGAGGACAAAAATAAAAACCCAGCCACTTAAGTGTCACTCTTGCAGCAGCCCTGACTTAATGACTAGGAAAAAAAAAATACCATTGTCTGAACAAAGAGACATATTTGGGGAGTTTTATTATACTGACTGACATGCTTAATTCCCAGGCCTCTGGGGGAAAGAAAGCACCGAGTGTTCCCCTCACCCCCACCCCCACCCCCCCCCCAAAAGGATAAAAATAGATTACCAGAACAGACACAAAATAGCAGCCCCAGCTCCCTTCCGTGCCAAGCGCTGTCTGGTGACTGACTCAGCCAGGGACTCTTCCGAAAGGGACAGAGTCCCGTCGTCCGTTAGGTTAAGAGGAAAGGCCGATGCGCCTGCCGGTGGCGGGACCAGCTCGGGGTTGCTGGCGGAGAGTAGCCAGGCCTGGGGGCAGGGGGATGTGTGGGGAGCCAAGGCCAGTCTTCTGTCCCTTTGTCTTCTCTGTCTGTGCGTCTGTCTCTGTCTGTCTTGCTGTCTCTCTGTCTCCTGGTCCCTGTAGGTGTCTGCCGGCTGGCCTCTCTCAGGACACGAGATCTGTCCTCTCTGCTTGCCCAGAGCATCTGCTTTTCCTCTCTCCCTCTCTTTGCAGAGTGGCTTTCTCATCTCTGCTGAACCACGACGGTTCTTTTCATGACCCTAACAAGTTTGGTGTCCACACTAGCTGACCTGGTCTCCAGGTGTCCCGGGTCCGAGTCCACAGGGTAGAGGGGGAGGTTGGCTCAGCCTCCGGAGCACTTCCTCTGGGCCAGCCCTCCCCACTGTCCTACGGCTCCGGGAGCATGCGTGCTGGGGCACGGGGCAGGGAACAGCAGGACCCCCTCTTGGGAACGGTGGTAGGTGTGAGAATTCTCAGATACAGGGGCAAACCCTGGGGATACACCTCCAAAAAGTCTTCTATGTTACAAACCGCACAGAAGAGGTGTTCTTGGAAATCTCTGGGGCGGACCCCACGGGTAATGCTCCCTTTTGCAGGTTTTATAAATATATACAAATTTCTAAGGCTCAAAAAAGACATGTTTCACATGTGACTGTGAAATAAAATAGTAAAATAGGTCCCCGTTCTACATGATTCGGGCTGAAAGCTTTTCTAAATGCGGCTAGCTGCATTAGCATCTTCATGCAGCCTCTTCCTAATTTAAAGAGACTATAATTATATATCATGCATTGACATTGCTGAAAATCTGTGTAGAAACTTGGCCTGGGAAGGACCTACCCAAAACACGCAGTTTCCTTGGTTTTAAAAATGGCCAGAATCACGTCTGAAAAAAAGCCTACATATTGTCCGAGACAGCTCTGGGAACGGTGCTTTTTCCTGTGCACCTTATCCAGATCTCCTCCTCACCTCTCTGCAGAGGGCCGGGAAGGAACCCGTGTAGCCCGGGAAAAAAACGCTCACTAAACACAGCTTCTTAAATGGGGAGCCAGGACAGTCTGTAGGTTTCCGGGAACACAGCCTGGGGCAGAGCCTCCAGCCTCTTCCAGCTCCTGAATGCCCAACAAACTGCAAAAGAGAGATGTCGGCGTTCGAGAAACGAAATGCAGCAGAATTCTGCCATCCTGGACCCCAGACTAATTGTTGTTCGAGTAGCTGTGTCGCATCCAGGGCATTTGGCGGTTCTCCCCTCGTTTCCTGGGCATTTCTTGAAGCCACGGTTTGTCCAGTTTCCAGCTGTGCGGTCAAAGTCCCCAGCGTGGGTGGCACCAGGTCTGCCCTCCTAGCCCGGGCACGGAGGCTCTGAGTTGATCTGTTTCCATTATTTTCCTAATTTAATTTTGATTTGGTCAGTCGGACGATAAATATTGATTCAACAGCAGCAGTCCCCCGCTCGGGCCCCGCAAAGTTCACATTCTCAAGTTAGTTCTTTTGGTTTTTACCTCCATAATCCTCAATGATGAGCTCCCATGATTGTTCATGGGTTTTCCCGTTTGAGCCATCCGGTCCTGATTCCTAGCCTCCGGCTCTGGAAGAGGACGCTCTTATCACGCCCCCCTCCCCCTGCACACTCCAACGCCCACACTAAACACACCTGTCCCCCTCCCTTCCCTCCCCAGGAGAGTGCTAGCGCACTTTTAATTTAATAGTGTTTACATTATTCTGACCGCCGAAGACGCTATTAATACCCTCCCCCATCATGGGAAGGGCACCTAACCCCAAGTCGGGGGTGGGGGGAGATCTCTGGAAGAAGGAGGAGACAAAAGTGGGAGTTGAAGCACAAGCCCGAGACAGCAAAGGGACGACGAGATGCTGGGGCCCGAGCGCGGGCAGTGGGCCCGGAGCCGGGGCTGAGGGGTGGGGGGCGCAGCGGGTCACGAGCTGGGATGCCGCGGGGCAGTTGGGCGCAGAGCAGTGTCGCGATCAGACTGCATTTGAGAACGAGGCCCGCGGCTGCCCTGTGAGCACAGATGGAAGGGGCAGGCCCGAAGCAGGTTCCCCGAGGAAGACATGGTGCAGGCCTAGACCCAGCAGTCGGGGAAGGAAACCCCAGGGCACCTGACCGGGTGGGGATGCCAGTCATGGGAGTAGAGAGAAGGAGAAGCTGGCTTCCAAGGGAGATGATGAACTCTGGTTTGGACACCCTGGGTCTGAGGTATCTGCGGGATGATATACAAAAAGGCATAAAGACTAAAACAGAACACTCACGTCCCATCACCAAGTGTAAGGAAAAGAAAACAGATGTCACCGAGAGAGTCAAAGGCCCCAGAGGGTCCCTCTCTCACTGCATCCCCTCCCCCTGCCTCAAGGCACCTGCTACCTTGAGTCTGGGGTGTCTCCCTCCTGCACCCTCCACCACAGCAACCCAGACAGGATGGCCTTGTGCGGTGAGTCTTGTGGGTGAAGGGGTGGCCTCTCAGCGTTGCAGGAACAAGTAGGAAAACAAATCATGGCGGCAACAAAAAAGACAGGAAAACTCTAGCAAATAGAAATACAGCAATTGCATGGGGCGTCTGGCAGGCTCAGTCATAGGAGCATGCAACTCTTAATCTCAGGGTTATGAGTTTGAGCCCCGCGTTGGGTGTAGAAATTACTTAAAAATAAAATCTTAAAAAAGGAGAGAGAGAGAGAGAGAGAGAAAGAAATATGGCTATTGCAGAGAGAGAGAGAGAGAGACCAGAAGCTCTCTGTCCCTGATACATCGGCTCTGACACAGGAGTGACAAGTTTAGCAAGTGGCCACCTTAGGAGACAGAAGCCCGGGAGTGGACAACCCACGGGACAATGACAAAGGAACAGGGCCTGGACCAGGAAGGACCCTTCCCAGCTACCCGTGGGAAGGTTTCGCCCAGGTCCAGGGGTGGAGGTGTTCCCAGTTCATACCAGACAGAGCGATGTTTCCAGAGGTGGCCCAGTATCATCTGACTGGTCCAGTGCACTCAGCCCATTGCATGGTGAGGGCTCCGTGTTTCCTACAAGGCGATACTCAGATGGGTCTACCCACAAGGCTCACATTTGGCTCCGGAAAATCAAATACAAGCCCTATTGGATTGTTGGGCTGTCTTGGAGCACTTCCGAGGGGGACAGATGAATGAGAGGCTGTCGGTTGACATTTAACTACGGTTCCAAATTTATCAAATATCTCTGTGCAGTATGTCCGAGCCAGCCTAGAGGTGGACCAGGCCCGGTGGCCAGAGGGGCTGTGGGCCTGCCGTTTGTCCTGCCTGCTCTCTCCTCCTGCCCCACGCTGGGCACAGGCCACCTGCCTGGGTCGTGAAATCACTCGCCTGGGCTCCTATCAAGGGTAGTTTTCTGTTCAAGACGTCTTTCTCCTCTCTTTGTTCTTTGTGTGGGTCACACGGTATAGTAATCTGCTCGCTCGAACTGCCGTAACAAAATACCATAGACCCAGCGGCTTAAACAACAGAAATGTATTTCTCCCAGGTCTGGAGGCTGGAAGTCCAAGATCAAGGTGCCAGCAAGGCAGGCTTCATTATGAGGTCTCTCCTGGCTTGGAGGTAGGGGGCCACTACCTCGGTGGGCTCACAGGACCTCGTCTTTGTGCACGTTGGGGAGGGGGAGGAGAGAGTGAGCTGTGGTGTCTTTTCTTCCGACAAGGACATCAGTTGTGTTAGATTGGGGCCCCACCCTTATGACTTCATTTAACCTGAATTACATCCTAAAGACCCTGTCTCTAAATATAGTCACATGGGGGTTAGGGTTGTAAGACATGCATTATGGAAGAACACAACTCCCGTTGCACATAGACACCCAACAACTGCTCATAATCTCGTCTGCAACCCCACAGAGAATAGAAAGAGTCAACTTTCTGTAAGTGTTAGAAATGTTCTGTATCTGTGTGGTGGTTACACAGATGTGTGTGTGTGTTGCATAAATTATTCAAGGTATATACCTAAGAATTGTATGCTTTGCTATACGTATGTCACACCTCAATAAAAAACATTTTTTTTTTTAATGAACACGCAGAAAAGAAAAGAGAATCCAGTTAAATCTCCGAGGCCTTTGGGAATGAAGAAGGTGCCCTATGATGTCCTTAGGCTAAGAATTGACACCAAGGCTTTAACGTGCAGGAATGGAAGCATCTTAGCTTTTATTGAGCATTTTTTTTTTTAAGATTTTATTTATTTGACAGAGAGAGACGCAGCGAGAGAGGGAACACAAGCAGGGGGAGTGGGAGAGGGAGAAGCAGGCTCCCCGCGGAGCAGGGAGCCCGATGCGGGGCTCGATCCCAGGACCCTGGGACCATGACCGGAGCCGAAGGCAGACGCTCAACGACGGAACCACCCAGGCGCCCTGAGCATTTTGTTTTGTCAGGGTAGTTTGGGCTATAGGAAAGGGAAGTCTACTCACTGTGTCACGTAGAAAGAGTCTTCCATGTATCCAAAAGAATCTGAAGAGCAAGACCTCACAAGGGGCAGAAACTGGGTTACTCCCTCTTTGCTAACTCAGTCTCTCCCTCAATCTCTCTGTCTCTGTCTCTCCCTCTTGGTCTTTCTCTGTCTCTCCCTCTTTGACTCTTTCTGTCTCTTTCTGTCTCTCTCTGTCCCCGTCTCTCTCTCTCCCTCTCAGTCTCCCCCGCTCTTCTGCAATTTCTGCCTATGCCTGTGTATCTGCCCCACTTCCGTCTTTGGACCCATTTCCTCTCCTTTCTCATCGTGGTTCCAATATGGCTGCCACAGCTCTTTGGTCAGTATGAGTCTCCCTCCTCAGCTCCTACCATCAACTATTCCTTCCCTTTGTGTCTCTTAGGTCAACCTCCCGAGAAGGGTTCCAGCACACCTTTTTAAGCCAGTGTCCCAGCTGTAAGTGAAAAGGCTGCCCTTGGGTCCAAACATCTGCAGCAAGAAGAAGGAGGTCATGTTGGACAGTTTGAAGTTACGTATCGGCCAGGTGCCGGGTTAGAATAACCCATTTTCAAAAAAGCTGTGGAGGAGAAGGCAATAGGAGATAACTTTCTCAAGAACGGTAAGTTTTAAGGATCTCCATACATATTTCCTTGTTATGTTTTTAGTCTGGGTCTCGAGGGAAAGCTGGTCAGAAACAGAGCATTGGGAAGTGTTCTCTCTTCAGTTTTCTGCAAGTGTTTGTGGAGAACTGGCATTCTTTCTTCCTGAAAGGTTTGGTGGAATTCAACAGTAAAGCCATCTGGGCCCGGAGTTCTCTTTGTGTGCAAGTTTCTTAACTACAAATTCAATTTCTTTAATAAATATGGGGCTACTCGAGTTAACTGTTTCTTCCTGAGTTGGCTTTGGTAGTTGGAGTCTTTTGAGGGAATTGTCTGTATCGGGACACCTGGGTGGCTCAGTCGGTTAAGCGTCGGCCTTCGGCTCAGGTCATGATCTCCAGGTCCTGGGATCGAGCCCCACATCAGGCTCCCTGCTCAGTGGGGAGTCTGCTTCTCCCTCTGCCCCTCCCTCCTGCTCATGAGCATACGCACACGCTCTCTCTCTCAGATAAACAAAAAATCTTAAAAAAAAAAGAAGGAAATTGTCCATATCATCTAAGTTATTGATCCTATTGATATAAAGTTGCTCATCCTATTGCCTTATTAGCCTTTTCACATGCGTACAATCCGAAGTGGTGTCCCCTCACTCATTCTTGTTATCGGTGAATTGTGTTTTCTCTATTTTTTCCTGGTCAGTTTGGCTAGAGGTTTATCAATTTCACTGATTTTCTCAAAGAACCAGCTTTTGGCTTCATTGATTTCCTTTATTGTTCTCTTTCCTATCTCGCTGATATCTTCTTTGATCTTTATGATTTCCTTTCATTTGCTTCTTTTGCATTTAATTTACTCACTGTTTTCTAGTTTCTTAAGGTCGAAGCTGGGGTCACCAATGTGAGATCTGTCTTCTTTTCTAATGTAAGCATTTAGTGCTGTAAGAACACAGGTCCCTGGTAACAGCCCATGACTTGAGCACTGGGTCAAGTCTCATCTGAGGCCACTGGTTCTCAACTCTGGCTACGCGGTAAGCTTCTAAAAATACCCATACCTGGGCCCCACCCCAGGCCAATTAAGTCAAAATCTTTGGGAATGAGCTCCAGGATGAGTAGTTGTCAAAACTCAGCTGGTAGGCTTAAGGGACAGCCAGGAGGGTGAATCACCAGCATCCTAGGCTCGTGTTTCTCAAACTGTCTGTAACAAAGGCAGTATTTTGGGTTTTTCTATTCATTTTTCTATTCCTGTTATCTTATGATACTTTGTAACATATGATAAAAATGAACTGTATGGTTTCTCGAAGTTTCCCTGCTGCAGAGGGGTACTTCTGTTGCCTCGTAAATCCAGGTGTTCTCATTATTCTTTATTATTATCAACAGAGGAAAGGAAGTTTGTACAAAGAGGATTATGCGCATAGTCGTGTCAACGGGGTAGTTGTATCTCACTGTGGAACAGTAACAGTTTGTGGACCATTCCAGTCCATGGACCCTGCTTTGAGTAGCACTGTCTAGATGTCTTGGTTATATGAGCCAATAACTTCTTTTTATTGTTTAAACTTATTTGAGTTGGGTTTTTGGTTAGAAGAGGAAGATTCCAGCTGAAGTACCCCCCCCCCACAGACACATCCATCTATTCTGCAGTCCCCTGTTAACGTGTTTCTGTCTCCCACACAAGAGCTACAACCATCCCAGAGTAGTGCGCAGTCATGGTGTGTTTGATGATGACTATGTGATTACCGTGTACCTCATTCTGCCTCCCTTTCTGGAGCAGAGCCAAGATGATGCAAACTTCCTTCCCTCCATTGTGGATAACGCTAAAGAAAACTGAGAACACGTAAGTTTGAGAGGAAATGGAAGCACCATTTCTTTTTATTTTATGAAGGAAAACTCTAGAAGCCACAGGATAGCAGATATGGATTTCAGCATATTGGCATTTTTTTGACACTCAAATCATCCCACATGTGAGCAGAGAGAGCTCCTTCAGCTTGCCCCTTGTGTCCTTTAAATCTACCTCATGATCTTTTTGATACCCTCCTTGCTTGACCCTTCCAGCCTTGGGATAGCCATTTCTCTGAAGCCCTGGCTCATTTCGGTGGAAAATGGTATTTAAAGACTGGAAAATGGTATTTAAAAAGTCCTTAGGGCACCTGGGGGCTCAGTCGGTTGAGCGTCCGACTTTTGACTTCCACTCAGGTCATGATCTCATGGTCCTGAGATTGAGCCCTACATTGGGCTCCACACTCAGCACAGAGTCTGCCTGTCCCTCTTTTTCTGCTCCCTTCCCTGCTCGCTCGCTCGCTCTCTAAAATAAAAAAAAATCTTAAAAAAAAAAAAAAGACTAAGATATATATGGTTGATCCTTGAAATAATGCAGGGGTTATGAGCATTGACCCCCGCACTGTCAAAAATCCATATAGCACTCTTGAGTCCCCCAAAACTTAACTGCGAATAGCCTCCTGATGACCACAAGCCTTGCTGATAACTTAAACAGTCAGTTAACACACATTTCGTATGTTATATGTATTATATATTATTTTCTTATAATCAAGTAAGCTAGAGAAAAGAAAAATGTTATTCAGAAAATCCTAAGGAAGAGAAAATACATTTACAGGACTGGACGGTATTTATTGTAAAAATCTGTGTACCAGTGGGCCCACACAGTTCAAACCCATGTTGTTCAAGGGTCAACTGTGTATTTTTTAAACACAGAAATTACAGGATTTTTTTCAGAAGATCTGTTTGTTTGTTTTCTTTAACCGTAACTAGAGGCCTTTTCATTAAGTCAGTTAATGACCTGAAACCATCGAGTCGCTTGGGATTAAGGAAGGGTTGGTTTGGATTAGAGCAGTTTCTCAACCTTAGCACTGTTGACATCTGGGCCTGGAAAATTCTTTGTCGTGGAGATTGTCCTGTGCTCTGTACGATGTTCAGCAGCCTCCCTGCCCTCCACACACTCCATTCTAGTAGCCCCCTCCCAGCCGTGACAGCCAGAAATGCCTCCAGACATTGCCAGATGCCCCTTGGAGTGCCAAAATCATCCCCCGTTTAGAGCCACCAGATAGGCTCTGGAATTCTACGGGAAGCGTCTTGGACCAACTAGAGAAAACCCGGGCCCCGATGGGCCACTTTGGGCAAGCTTCCTTGCCTCTCCTTCCCCTGTGGGTCTGGTCAGGGTAATGGCCACCGGGTAAAACAACACATTATGGGAAGCCATCTGACCCGCAAGGAGTCATCGGCGAGAAAGTGAGGATCAGACATTACGTCACGGGCAGCCCCACACTGAAGCCACATGTCACTTTTTGCTCACTTTGCTGAGCCCGTGCAGCATCTGACTGAACCAGCTCAAGGCCCGAAGATTGCTCAAACTCTCCGTGCTCCCACCAGGCTCCTTTTCATGTTAGCCCTGTTTCGGAGCTCTCATTTCACTGTCACCCAGAGAAAGTCCCACTTAATTCATACCAGATGCTGAGTGAGTCGTCGTGAATCAATACAACATCATCCAAAAACCACCGACATGAATCATAAGGATAAACAGGGCTTTTTTCTCTCTGCAAAACAGTGACTAAAACAGTGTTTTTCCCTTTTAGTAAAAAAAAATATTTTACGAGGTTAAGAACAGGCTTAGGGCCCCACTTTGCATAACCCACGTGTCAGTGGGTGTGAAAGGGGGGAGCACATGTCCTCCCTCGAGACAGTGTGTGAGGCCTGCAGCTGCAGGAGGTGAGTCTAGGCTGGGGGTCCAGTGAGCCCCCTGATGCTGTTTTGCAGCTCTGTTTCCATCCGAGACTCAGAGCAAAGGAATCTCCATTGGGAAGGGAGGGCCCCTTGGGAGCTTGTGGAGGGCCTTCCAGGAAACGAGCATCCAGACCTCCTCTCTCCCGTGAGCCTGCCTCTACTTCCCCGGATTCTGGCCCACGGGCGTTGGAGCCGGTGTGTGTCCTCTCTGCGGGCTGAGGACCCGGGGCGCCCCAGGCACTCTCTCCCGGGACTCTGGCCCTTGAATGGGAGGAGCGAAAAGCTGGGAACCGGGGAGGGCTGAGCCGTCCCTGCAGCGGCTCGATGAGACTGACTGTCAGTCGGTTTCTGCTTCTGGGTCCCCAAGGCCTCCCTGGTTTCTGTCCTTTATCAGAGTAGGTTCTTCACCTTTCCCCCCCATTTCATGAGGACTGTGTCCTTGCGGGGAACTCCCCCGTGGTTGGGGCCAGCGTCTGTCGCTCACCACACGGCACCAAGGCCTTCTGCGAAAGGCGCCTCCCGCCGAGAGCCTGTGGGGCTAGAACCACGCTCAGTGACATTTACGGGGTGCAAGTTAGGAGGTCTCCCCTCTGCAAGGCGAAGTGGGAACCACTGAGGCCGCGGCCTCCCTGCACGTAACTGCATCATGCCCGGCCGAGGACCTGGCCCTGGATGTGGGCCAGTGGGGGATGGCGGCGAGAGACGGAGGCCTCCGGCAACAAGAGAAAATGAGCCTATAGGCAGGGAGGACCCCAGTGCCACTCTGGGCTCCCGCCACGCCGTGCCGGGGCCTGGGTGCACGGGCTCGGCTGTGGAGCCCCTGGAGAGGCCCGCCCCCGGGGGCTCCCCGGGAATCCGTCCTCACTCCGCCTCTGGACCCTCAATCCTCTTCCAGGCCCCCCACTGCTCCCTCTTGCCCGTTGTCTGACAACCCTGCCACGCGTCACCTCGCTCTCTCCCTCCTGAAACGACTGTCTCAATTATCTGTTCTTTCCAATCTCCGTGGCCTTCCCGTCCCCTTCACTCCCAGAAGAAGGCAAGTTTCTTACTCTACAGAAAAAGTTTAGACCGTCGTACGGGAACTCCCCATCTTCCCGACACAAAACGTGCGCTTCCTTCCCCTCTGTGCTGCCCTGGCTTGTGCCCTGCAGGCTGTGTAGCAGCTCCCCCAGCCTCTGTCCACTAGACGACCCTCCCCCCATGAGTCATGACAATCGGAATGTCTCCGGCCATTGCCACGTGTCCCCGGGAGTGTAAAGTCTCCCCAGGTGAGACCCATCGATCTAGACCAACCACCGGTCACTCTGTCTTAGGCTTGGCGCCCACGTCTGATCCACAGGAAGTACACACATTTGACCAACCTTCACCTACCTCTCAAATAGAGCCCTTCGTGAAAGCCTAGCCTTGGCCATGGCCACAGCCTCCCCTAGATGTCCAGGCATGACTCGGGCACGCCTATGTCTCTCCGGCTCTAGGGACCACCCTTCAGGTCCTGCAGATGGCCCCCCCGCAGCTGATTTGAGAAAAGAAAAAGCACGCCTCTCCGCTCTGCTTGCATTCTACGGTGCAGGCATCTCCTGCAGAAATCAACTTCCGAGTTCCTGGTTCCTCCCTGGGCCCATCCGACCTCTGTATAAGGTGGGTGGTCAGTGTAGTGACTCAGATCCAGGGCTCTGACATCTCCCTTCCTGGCCCTGCTTGGAAGCTCCGGCATCGCACGTGGAAACGGCGGTGGGGCGGGGGGGGGGGGGGGGCGGCCCTTGTCAGGGGCCTAAGCCGCCGTGAGGCAGAAGGACCTGATGTTAACATCCGTGGGCCCTTTAGAGGCAACTTTGCTCCTCTCCTCTGGATTCTTTCTCCCTCCTGTTTATTCAGCCTCCACCTCCTCACTAGAACCTTTAAACATATTTAAATCTCTCCCAAAATTAAAAACAAAACCAACCTGCTCTGACCCCGAAGCTCTTTGCAGCTATCGCCCTAATTCTCCCTTCCCCTTCGAAGCCACACTTGCGAGAAAGCTGTCTACGTCCACTGTCTCCCTGCCCTCACCTCGCACCCATTGCGGTCTGGCTTCCGCCCTCACCAGGCCCCGGAGACAGCTAGAACGGTCATGATCCGGGCAGGGCTGAGCAGCGGCTGGAGAGCAGGAGGCTGGCCTGACCCCAGCAGGGACTCTGGCCGTGGGAGCGGCAGCAGGGGACGGCCACGGTCGGCCCTCCCCAGGGTTGTGAGCAGAACTGCAGATGGTAGCTTGGCCCTTCCGAGCAATTCCAGAAAGAATAGCTGGCCTTGAGTCCTGGGAATGTGCCAACACCTCCTTGCCTTCATTCCTTCCTTCCTTCGTTTGTTCCCTGTCTATTGAGCATAACTCAGGCCAGCCACTGAGGGAGGCACTTGGCCTCCACCTTGTGAATGAAACAGACCTAGTCTCTACCCTCATGGGGTTGACGGTCTACTCAGGGCGCTGGGTAATCAAGAGTCAGGAAGATACACAGTGACCACCTAGATGTTTTATAGAGAAAAGGTACAGAGCGAAGAATAGTGGGGTTTGGCCTCCCTGGGAAATCAGGAAAGATAGCTTGAGGCTGAGGTCTGACTGTTGAGGAGGCATTAGCTAGTCCAGGAGGAATAGGGAGGAAGAAGGTGACAAGGGGACTGAGATAAAGGAGTAAGGGCAGTCTTCCCCCAGGGTACCAGGATTCCAGAAGGAGGAGAGACCCACGGGGCAGGGCGAGCGGGACGAGATGGGCTGGGCAGAAAGCAGGTTTTTATCTCTGCCACATCATCTCTGTGCCATGGTGGCCTCCTGCTGAGTTCTGAGGGATGTCTGCACCCGCTGTGGCGTGAGCCCTGCATTTCCTCTGTTCTCCGAGAGCTGCGTGTCAGGACCTAGCTCTGACCTGCCCTGAACGGGAGTGTCCCACAGAATTCCACTCGGGCTCTCCCCTCCACCAGCACTCTCCTTTCCTGACATTGTCTCCTGGGGCTATGGACCATCCTGACAGATGTGCCGTCCAAAACTCTCTCCCGACGGCCAGGTGCAGAGCTTCATTGGCCCAGTGATTGTCTCTACGTGGGGACCCTGCCACCCTCGCAAACACGGCGGATTGCAGTTTAAAAATCTAAGTCTCATTTATGTCGAAAGAAATATAGAAAATAATATGTCATCTTTTTTCTCCCCCAACCTGATGAGAAAGGGATCAGCTAAGATGGAGAATCTTGAACGGAGCATGAGCATTCGATCCAGACCTATGGAAACCGGGCACAGATGGTGAGCCCTGAATAGCCTTTCTTTACCCTGATAAGGAAACTGAAATCAGACAAAGTGCTTTGATTAGCTGATTAATCAAGTTGGAGCAAGTTCCCAGGAAAGCTAAATTTAACTCTGCCCTGTTCTGTATCCCAAACTGCAGACTTCCTGTTTCATGATTCCTTCCAACTCAGTGTAATTGGAATGTTCCGTCTGGGTGATGGGTATAGGAGGGGATCATTACACTATTCTTTTGTGTGTGTTTGAAATTTTTCATGAGAATCTAAAAAAAGAAGTAACATCTCTCTGTGTGTGTTTTATAAAAGTAACCAGTCTGTCTTAATTGGTCGGTGAGTGCTTATCTGTCATGCAATCCTTAACCTTGTTTAAGAGAATTGCCTGGGCTCGTGACCGTGCTTTTTTGCAGGACATCATGGGACACGAGACATGTAACCGTGCACCGGAGTTGCGAATGACATCATCAATGAATTATTTTTCTTTGTGCTCCTCTTCTTCATTCTTCTAACCATATGTGTATATAAATGTGTGTGTGTGTGTGTGTGTGTGTTGTGTGTACTCAGGGTTTCTGAGCAAGGAGGAAGTGGTTCAATCTGCTTGTCTCTGAGCAGCTGCTGGCTTTTAGAATAAAGAAGGGTCTCTGCCTCGTTTCTGATTCAGATGCAGCATGAGACTTGCTTTCATTCACCACGTCTAAATATAAATGCCTGTCTTCTCCCTCCCGTAAAACTCAGTCCTCTTCCCTGTAACACCGAAGAAAAGACCTGGCTTCGCACGGTGTTTAGGTTAAAGCGGCAAGAGGCGTTTAAGTGTTGGGGGAAAGAAGCGTCCAGAAGAGGATGCACACCCGAGCGGAAACGTGCAACAAGCTCAGCTCCGCGTGGCCGAGCCACCGCCGCGCAGCCGCAGGCCTGTGGGTCCGAGAGGCGGGCGCCCGACCTCGCAGCTGGGGGATCGCGGGGGGCAGCTGAGGGCTCCGCCTTCCGTTTCCGCCACCGCCACTTTTATCCCTTCCCACGCTCCTCCCCCTCCCGTCTTCCATTCAGCAGAAAAAGACAGTCCCTCTTGACAAAAATTTGAGTCGTTCAAGATGATCAGTTGGCACACTTCACCCACTTTGTGGAAGTTTGTATTCTGGTACACGGTAGTCACCCCTTCTCCACGGGGGATACGTCCCAAGACGCCCCAGTGGTTGCTGACACCGCAGATGGTACCAAAGAGACACACGACGTCTCTTCCTACACGTACATACCTAGGAGGAATTTGGTGTGCAAGTGAGGCACAGTAAGAGATGAACAGCAACGACTAATGATTAAAACAGAACAATTACAACAATCCCCTGTGATACAAGGTCGGCGAACGTGGTCTCTCTCTTCCTCTGAATGTCTTATTGTCTGAACTCCCCCTTCTTCCTGTGAGGACGTGAGGGGACAAGATGCCTCGGTTGATGAGCTGACACGAGGTAGATGACGTGGACATTGTGACTTAGCATTAGGCTGCCGGAGAGCTTCGGAGGAGGACCATGGCTGAGACGGTGCAAAGTAAAACTGCGGGTGAGGGGGGAGCTCACTGTGGTGTCGGACACTTGGAACACCTGTAGGAACAGTGTCAGGCGCCACCACATAGCCTTTACTCTGGCCTCGCTTTTTTTTTTTAGCTGAAGTATAGTTGACACGCAAGGCGACATTAGTCTCAAGTATACAACGCGGTGATTCAGCATCTCTTTGCCTTACGCTGGGCTCACCACCTGTCGCCCCACAACGCTATTAGGGCACCGCGGACTACGTTTCCTCCCCGTGACTTACTCATTCCGTACCTGGAAGCCGGTACCTTCCAGTCCCCAACACCTATTTTGCCCATCCCCCCATGACACCCCCCCCCCCCCCACCTCTGGCAACCATCAGTGTGTTCTCTGGATTTATGAGTCTGTTTCTGGCTTTTGTTTGTTTGTTTTGTTTTCTTAGATTCCACTTTAAGTGAAATCATATGGCACTTATCTTTCTCGGTCTGACTTATTTTACTTAATGTTATACTCTCTGGGTTCAACTATGTTATTGAAAATGGCACAATCTCATCCTTTTTAAAAAATGGCTAATATTCCTGTGTGTGTGTGTGTGTGTGTACCACATCGTCTCTATCCATTCATCTATTGGACACTTGGGCTGCTTCCATATCTTGGCTATTATAAATAATGCTGCTATAAACATAGGGGTGCCTATATCTTTTTGAATTAGTGTTTTCATTTTCCTCGGTAAACACCCAGTAGTGGAATTAGTGAATCATATGGTAATTCTGTTTATAACTTTTTGAGGAGCCCCCATACTGTTTTCCACAGTGGCTGCACCAGTTTGCATTCCCACCAACAGCGCATGAGGGTTCCTTTTTCTCCGCATCCTCGCCGACACTTATTGTTTCTTGTGTTTTTGATGCTAGCCATTCTAACAGGTGTGAGGTGATACCTCATTGTGGTTATGATTTGCATTTCCCTGAGGATGAGTGATATTGAGCATCTTTTCATGTGTTGGGCATCTGGATGTCTTCCTTGGAAAAGAGGACCTGTCTATTCAGGTCCTCTGCCCATTTTTAATCAGATTATTTGGGGGGTTTTTTAGTGTTGAGTTGTATAAGTTCTTTTTAAAAAAAAAGGTTTATTTTAGAGAGAGAGAAAAAGAAGGGCAGGGGGAGAGGGAAAGAGAGTCTTAAGCAGACCCCCCCCCACACACACAGCAGGGAGTCTGATGCAGGGCTCCATCTTACAACCTGATTTGGACCCATAACCAACTGTGCCACCGAGGCACCCCAAGTTGTATAAGTTCTTTATATATTTTGAATATTAACCTCTTATTGGATATATTGTTTGCAAATATCTTCTCCCATTTGACAGACTGCCTTTTCATTTTGTTGATGATTTCGTGCACTGTGCAAAAGCTTATTGTGTTGGTGCAGTTCTAACAGTTTATTTTATTTTATTTTATTTTATTTTATTTTATTTTATTTTATTTTATTTTTTTTGCCCAAGGAGACATATCTGGAGACGTGTTGCGATGGGCGATGTCAAAGGAATTACTGCCTGTTTTCTTCCAGGAGTTTTATGGTTTCAGGTCTCACATTAGGTCTTTAAACCATTTTGAGTTTATTTTTGTGTCCGGTGAAAGAAAGTGGTCTAGTCTCCTTCTTCCGCATGGAGGTGTCCAGTTTTCCCAACACCATTTGTTGAGCTTGTCTTTTCCCCTTGGAATTCTTGGCCTCTGTTGTTGTAAGTTAATTGACCATATAATTGTGGGTTTATTTCTGGGCTCTCTATTCTGTTCCGTTGATCTGAGTGTCTATTTTTTCGTAGCCTGGTCTCACTTTTATTTTCTGTCTCTCTCTTTTTTGCTAAGTCTTTATTGGGTTTACCAATTTCATTCATCTTTTCCAAGACCCAACTTTTGGTTTTCTCTATTTTTGCTGGTTTTCTATTTCACGGATTTCTACTCTTGTCTTTATTATCTCCTTTCTTCCTGTTATTTTCGACTTAAGTTGTTCTTTTTCTCGCTCCTTAAGGTGGACCGTTAGATCACTGATTCAAAACTTTTGTTCTGTAATATAAGCACTTAAAGCCATGAATTTC
This sequence comes from Eumetopias jubatus, assembly GCF_037043125.1. Taxonomy (NCBI): domain Eukaryota; kingdom Metazoa; phylum Chordata; class Mammalia; order Carnivora; family Otariidae; genus Eumetopias; species Eumetopias jubatus. The sequence continues at coordinate 122,526,360 of NW_028274813.1, forward strand.
CTCTAAGCACAGCTTTATCTGCATCCCACATATTTTGATATGTTGTATTTTCATTCTCTTTAGTTTAAGGTATTTTTATTTATTGAAGATTTTATTTGTTTGTTTGTTTGTTTGTTTGTTTGTTTTGGAGGTGGGGAGGGGCAGAGGGAGAGGGAGTGAGAGAATCCCAGGCGGACTCCCCACTGAGTGAGGAACCTGATGCCGGACTCGATCCCAGGACCCTGAGAGCATGACCTGAGCTGAAACCAAAAGTCAGACACTCAACTGACTGAGCCACCCAGGCACCCCTAAGATATTATAAAATGTTCCTTGTGGATTTTTTCTTTGACTCGTGAGGTTTTTAGTAGTGTGTTGCTCAATTTCCAAATAGTGGAGGCTCTTCTAGTTTCCTTTTTATTATTTCTCTTCAAAAGAAAACCACAGACCCAGAATTATATCACTTCGCTTAAGGCCCTAAGTCAGTAAACTAGGACTTAACACCTAACCTAATTGCAGTTTCAACCCCCCCAGAAATGTAACCTTTTACCAGTGGACGTGGCGATTTCCTGATCAGCATTAGGAAATATACTGATAGGCTCCTTCTGTTCCCCTTAAGAGGGTAACCTGGCCTAGAAGAATGAATTCTTTGCTATAATTTCCTTTTTTCCACTCCCACTCTACCTTTAAACCCCCCCCCCTTTTCTGTGGCCCTTTGGAGCTCTGTTCTACTTGCTAGATGGAATGCTGCCCGATTCATGAATCCTTTAATAAAACCCCTTAGATCATCAAATTTCCTTGGTTAAAAATTTTTTTAACATTTATAATATAATTCCATTGTTATCAGAGGACAGACTCTATAAGATATCAATCCTTCATTATTTATTTATTTATTTATCTATGTGTTTATGTATTTATTTATTTCACGGTCTAGCATATGGCTTATCTTGGGGAAAGTTCCGTGTGTTCTTTTTTTTTTTTTTTTTTAAATATTTTATTTATTTATTCATGAGAGAGAGAGGGAGAGAGAGAGAGAGAGAGAGAAGCAGAGGGAGAAGCAGGCTCCTAAGGAGCAGGGAGCCCAATGCGGGACTCGATCCCAGGACCCTGGGATCACGACCTGAGCCAAAGGCAGATGGTCAACCAACGGAGCCCCCCGGGCGCCCCCCGCCCCAGGATCGTTCCATAGCAGTCAGGAAGAACAGAGTCCCTACCAAGAGGCCCTGTGACTGCTCCTCTTGAAGCACAGAGGACTCTGGTGGGCATTTCACTGGCAGCTTCTGTCTGCTTGTCAAGAGCAAAGCGGTAGGCATTATCACTCTGCCTCTCTGAAGCCGAATTCTCTTTGCAGGAATGGATTCCAGGCCAAAGACTTTCTGCAATGTTTCAGTAAGGGTTTTTGTTGTTTTTGTTTTTGTTTTTTTCTGGTGGACTTTGATGTGTATCCCAACGTAAGGCTATCTCTCCATGGCCCCATGGTTTATAGGGATGTTGGTTTCTTAGGTTGGGTTCCCAAAAGCAGATACTGAGACAGAAGTCATGTGCAAATGATTTATTAAGGAAGTGCTCCAGGGAGAAACAAGGGAAGGAATGGGGGAGAGACATATAGGAAAGATAAGGAGCCAGCAAGAGTGTGATGTTGGCCAAGCGCCAAGAGATACAGAGGGGAGTTCTGAAGGGTAAACCATGCCTTGGAGTGTGTCTCTCCTCAGGCCCCCGCACAGGTCAGTAGCCACAGACTCAGAGGAGGGGCACATTAACTCCCAGGCATCCTGGCAAGCTTTGTGTGCTGGTGTGCACAGCAGCCCCCGTAGGCCAGGGGGGGGACCCTCAAACAATTACGGGGAGAAGCTGCTGGAAATGAATGGCACAGGGGCTGGAGGATCGCAAAACAGAAATGGTGAAAGGGATTGTGATATTGTGATTTATAATAAGAAATGTATATTTGGTCTTTGTCCCTGATCCTGGCACAGAGCTCCTAAAATCCTTGGAGTTGTCTAAGTGATGAGAGTCATAAAGGTGTCTTTTAAAGTTGGGTGAATGAGGTGACCTGGGATGCCCTTAGGTCTTCCTAAGGCGAAGGTCTTGCCAGCGGAGCCAATTTTGTGATCAGAGCGTTGGAACTTCCGGTCCTACCCCCTGACCTCCAGGGAGGGGAGAGGAGCTGGAGCTTAATCATCTGCCAGTGGCTAATGATTTTATTAGTCATGCCTATGTAATGAATCCTCCATAAAAAAACAGAAGGATGGGGTTTGGAGAGCTTCCGGGTTGGTGAACAAGTGTAGATTTGGGGAGACTGATGCTTGGAGAAGACATGGAAGCTCCGCACCCCTTCCCCATCCCTTGTCCTGTGCATCTCTTCCATTTGGCTGTTGCTGAGTCACATCCCTTTATAATAAATTGGTAATCTAGTGAGTTCAGTGTTTCTTTTTCTGTGAGCTGCTTTAGAAAATTAATTGAGCCCAAGGAGGGGGCCATGGGAACCTCCAATCTATAGCGTTTGGTCAGAAGCCCAGGGGACAACCTAGACTTATGTTTGGCATCTGAAGAGAGGGACCGTCTTGTAGGACTTTGCCTTAACCCGTGGGATCCGATGTTATCTCCAGGTAGATTGTGTCAGAACTGAGTGGAATTGGATAGATGGTGACGCAGACAATTACTTGGTGTGGGAAAAAACAATACCTGTTGGAATTGGAATCAGAATCAGAGGGATTGAAAGGGATATAGGTGAAGCACCAACAGCGTTTGCTATGGTAGGACACTTAGGTATGGAAGAGCTTGACATACTTTTTTTTTTTTAATGCTTTGCACTACTTTAGTAAGATGGCATTTAGTATATGATGCTTTTTAAGTGGGTGTCCCTGAGAGTATAGAAGAAAGTTTCATGAGTCAACCCATTAATATTTCAAGATGAGAAATTCTTGTCTCTTTCATAGCTACGCATCTTGTGCTTGCAAGAACGAAGGGCAAGATCTGGGCTGTTTGATTCAGGTATCTGCCCATATCTTGGACAATTTAATTTTCAAAATCCTATTTTGCCACTTCACCCCCCTTGCTGAAAGTCTACAGTGAATTTCATGCTGTTTCTGAGAGGCTTCACAGACTTCTTTTCAGTATAATCTATAAAGTGTGTGTCTCCTTATCTTAAAGACAGGGGTATTTCAGATCTGACTGTGAAACCTTTCCACAGCTCTTTGATGACAATAGTATATTACATTTTGCATATGGTGATATTTCTATATATCCTATGAACATACATTTCTGTTTATGTGATCAGTAGCTCTTCATCTGGATGAAATTAAACAGAATAATCTTGCTGTGGATTGTGCCCTTCCATTGCATGCTTTAAAAATGGCAGGCATGGAGCCCTGGGTGGCTCAGTCGGTTAAGCGTCTAACTTCGGCCCAGGTCATGATCCCAGGGTCCTGGGATGGAGCCCCACGACAGGCTCCCTGCTCAGCGGAGAATCTGCTTTTCCCTCTCCCTCTCCCTCCGCCCCTCCCCTCGCCTTCCCTCCCCTGTGCTCCTGTTCTGTCTCTCCCTCCCTCTAAATAAATAAACAAACAAACAAACAAACAGACATAAAAATGGCAGGCACGACAGTACTATGACCCACAATGGAACACTCAGAACGCATCAATAGCTTTCATCCGACTTCTTTATCATACCTGCTTTATTCACGTGAGCAGTTCCTGGAGCATGTGAGCAAAGTGGAGAAGATGCTCGGGCGCCATCAAGTGGCCATCTGGGGTATTACCTAAGGTCATCTGGGTGAAGACTCTCCAGCCTCTCAGCTGTCCCTCCCCCCGCGCCCCTCCCCCCCCCGCCCCCCCCCCCCCCCCCGCCGCCCCGGAACGTGGGGCCTGGTTTTGGAGCAGAGCAACTTTCAAGAAAGTTGTCAAAGGAGGCTGGTTGGTGGGTGAGGAAAACAAAGCGGTGGCCTGAGGAGAGAAATGGTTGCAGCTGCCAAAGCATTTTCAGCTGGAGCATCTTGCAAGGCTTCTTTGGAAGACAGTTTGTAAGGCATAAAAAGTCCTTAATCTAATGACATTTGGAGATTTATTTCTCTTCATTGTTTTCCTTGGCCATAAATATGTACAATCCCAAAGTCACCTGCAGTCAATAAAAACATGGGTAGATTTATTAGAAGGGTACGTGTGTTGAAAGTAGTCAGCCCATCACCTGCGCAGATGTGAGACATCAAAGGGGAGCACTACCCTACCTCATGAACTGAAACCAGTGAACAGATCCATCTATGTGAAAGACAGTAAAACGTCTTTGAGGCCATTGTAGTTCAGTCAGATGGACAGTAACTGCATCCGTTGAAAACCCGATATATCAGTCAGGGTCTCAGCCGGAAAGAGATGGCATGTTGAAAAGGGGACATTTCGGAGAGGTTAATGAAGGGATTACAAAGTATGGGCTGGGTTCAGGAAAGCAAGGGGTGTAACTAGTAACCGAGAGAAGCTACCCTCGTACTTGAGAGGGCAAAGAGAAGGAGTAGTTATGGGAACGGCTCTCTATTCTTACCCTTTGATCTACTCCGGCTTCCTGATCCAGAGACGAGTGGACAGCGGACCTGAAGTGCCAAACAGGAAAAATGTAATATACTCAACTTCAATTTGGCTTTAAAAATTAAGAGCATTTTATTTATCTAACAAGATTTCCTCAAGTGGGGAAGCTCCATGATTGGTATAATTGGGGATGTCACGGAGGACCCAAAGTCTTTCCATCTTTCTCCTCTACCCTCCCCAGGCTAGATTCTGTCCCCATCACAAGAAGGTTGCTGTAGCTCTGGGTGCCACACTCAGATCTGACAATGATCAGCGAAAGAGAATGGCTCTTCCTAGGGGTCTGTTTTTGGGAATGAGGAAACCTTTCTCAGGAGTCTCTCCAGGAGATGTGTCCACATGTGTCACTGGAAGAACTCTATCCATACTGGAAAAATCCCATCTAGGGAAAGGGTACCCAATTAATCAAGATTTGCCCCTGAGCTGGGGACAGTGTCAGTTTCTAGAAGAGGAGGGATATGCACAGACGCTTGCACGAAATCAAGATTCTGTTAACAAAAAAGAGGGCAGAAAGCTTGTGTGAAGGCAAACAGAGGGGGGTGCAAAATCTGTAAGGCAATTATAAGGTTTCTGGTATGTTGGAGTTGGAAATGAAGGTGCAGGGTCTACTTGGGCCCAAGGGATGAAGATAATATGACCAGCTGAAATAGGTAAAATTAATACTAACGAACTTGGACAGTAGGTAGGAATCATAGTTTGGTTTTTAGAAGGAGTGTTGTACTTGCACCCCTGATGCATGCCATTGGCCAAACTGTACCGCAGCCCCCTCCCCATTCAGGGGACGGCCAAGTCCAAAAGAGAAGAAAGCTTCAACCAGATCGATGTCCTAATCATAGACCACACACGACAGGCTGGAGGCACATCTGGTGCTACCAACTGCGTGGAGAATTATAATAGGCAAAAAGGAGTTGTCTCCATTAGTCTTTGTACAACAAAGGTGCTTCCCCCACCGCCCCCCGCCCGATGGCAGAAAAGAGTGAAGTGCTCACTAGAATCGAGAATAATTAATGCGGAGCTGAGACTGACAGGTTTAAGGGAAGAAAAAGCCTTTTATATTTTTAAAACTAGGTAATCATTTAATGTTGTTAGCTTGAGTTAGATGCAGTAGAGGTTTTATATTTGAAGCACAATTTAATATTTACTGTCATCAAAAGCCAGACATGTCCAAGAAGGTATGCATTTGCAAAATTGTGGTGAGCCCAAGTCCCTTGAGGAGGCTCCTTCCTTAGAAGAAAATGAGTGTCTCTCTCTTCCTGATTTGTCATTTCCAAGTAATGGGCTTGGAACTGGCATAACTATAACTTATGTTAGAGGCTTTGTGGCCCTTGAGAACACAAGAAGAAAGACAAATTGAGGAATCTCATTTGAGGCCTTTTAGTAAGGGGGAGGCAAACAGAAGGCTGTTCACATATTGGATGAGAACAGTTTCCAGGAAAAGTTATGTTTTTGCAATCACTTTTAAGACTTAGTACAGGAGTTCTGGGCTGTAACTGTGGGTTAAACATGCACGTCTACATTCATTCCCTCTAAAACCCTTATTAAAACCACAGTAAACTGATTTTTAAAAAAAACAATATATCTACAAGGATGAGGAGACAACAGTAATACAATTTTGGAGGCTACACAATAGAAGAGGAATGGTGATTGTCTTAGCTGATCTAAGAAGGGACCATTCCTGAGCCAGTAGTGGGATAAGGTGAAAACCAATTCAGTTTATACCGCAGAATCCTAAAGAAGGAACAGCCATCAGAAGAACCAGGTATCTCTGGAATTAGGAGTGAAGGAAAGTCTAAAATAATGAGGATTGGGTGCAAGCAGCTTGAGAGCAGTTAGACCCTTGGATCCCTTACCTACTGCATACCTAATGGGCTTGGTTTCCCATTAACACACTCATTATGACCATATTTTCATTTAATTCTTTGGACATATTTTCTTTTACATTTTTGAACTCATTTATAATATTTTCCTTAAAGTCTTTGCTGAATCCAACATCTGGACCATCTTGAGGTCAGTTTCTATTGACTGTTTGTCGTCGTTGTTAGTCTGGGTGACATTTTCCTGTTTTCCTGCATGTGTAGGAATTTTAGATTGCTTCATGGACACTGTGAATGATACACTGTAGATGCTCTAGATTCCGTTATCTGCTAGACCTCTAGTATCTGTTCTGTTCTCAACTCTGTAGCAGCTTCTCTCTGAGAAGCCTCAGGCAGTCTTCCCCAACACATGTGCATCCCAGCTCTCAGGCAATGACACAGGGGACCTGCCACATAGATTTTTGCCTCCCACATGTGGACCAACATCCTTTCCAGTGCCATGACCTATAGATTGTGTCCGCTTCAGCAACTGTGGACTCTGCTCTCTGCCTCCGAACCACAGCAGGGCGTCCCTACTCTGCTAGGACTCCAGCTTGCTATGCTGTGGTTGGAAAACTGTTCCCCAGCATAGCCAAATGGGAATTTGGAATAGCCAAAACGATCTGGGGTCTATCTCCTGAGTTCCCCTTCTCTCAGAGATCACCATCACGCACTGCCTGTTGTCCAGTGCCTGAGAGTGGTGGCTCATATCTTTTGTCCAGTTTTACTGTTGTTTATGGCAGGAAAGCTAATCTGGTACCAAGATTACACCATCGCTGGAACCCTCAAATGCTAGATTTTTATTTTCTTTTTCTTTTTTAAAAAAGATTACATTTACTTATTTGAGAGAGAGCGCGCACGAGCACGAGTTGGAGGAGAGGCAGAGGGAGAAGCAGACTCCCCGCTGAGCGGGGAGCCTGACTCGGGGCTCGATCCCGGGACCCTGAGATCCTGACCTGAGCCGAAGGCAGACGATTAACTGACGGAGCCACCCAGGCGCCCCTAGATTTTTATTTTCTTGTAGTATCCTCCCTCCACCCTGCTTCATCAATTTAAGACAGTTCTGTGTTTGTTGGCTCAGATGAGAGATGAAGCAGTAATGAAAGCAGAAAACAATACAGCAGTCCCCCTCTCAACTGTGCTTTCATTATCCATGGTCGCTGTGGTTCAGAAGCAGATGACTCTTCCTTCTGACATATCGTCAGAAGGTCAGTAGTAGCCTAACGCTACATCACAGTCCTACGTCATTCACCTCACTTTGTCCATCACATAGGCATTCTGTCATCTCCCATCCTCATAGGAAGGGTGAGCACAGAGGGGTGCCTGGTGGTGGAGTCAGTTAAGCGTCCAACTCTTGGTTTTGACTCAGGTTGTGATCTCAAGGTCCTGGGATCGGGCTCTGTGATCAGCATGGAGTCTGCTTAAGGTTCTCTCTCCCTCTCCCTCTCCCCCTCCCTCCTGTACTCTCTCTCTCAGTCTCAAATCAATAAATAAATCAATAAATCAAAGGAAAGAAATGGTGAGTATAAAACAATAAGGTAGTTTGGGAGGGAGGCCAAATTCACATAACTTTCATTACAGTAAACTGTTAGAATTGTTCTATTATTAGTTATTGTTAATCTCTTAATTTGTAAATGAAACTTTATCATAGGTATGTATGTATAGGGAAGAAACAGCATATTGGTTCAGTACTATCTGTGGTTTCAGGCATCCTGTGTGGGGTGGGGGGGGAGGGTATCTTGGAAGTACCCCCTGCAGATAAAGGGGGACTACTATAGTCTGAAAACAATAGTTTCCAGAGGCCTACACCTATTAAGAAGACAGGGTTCTCTACGGAGCCCAGATAAAAGCCCCTTAAGAAGGGGAAAGAGATAAATGAGGAATTGATTTGTGAGAACAGTGATGTGGTGGGTTCAGGAAAGAAAGGCGTGGGACCCTGCTTCCTGGCCAGCACCCCCTGGAATGTGATTGCAGAGAGGGCACTACTGTCTAGATGTCTGGACCGGCCATGCCCCAGGCAGCCTCTCCAAGATCCCGGTATCTCTGGAATTAGGAGTGAAGGAAAGTCTAAAATAATGAGGATTGGGTGCAAGCAGCTTGAGAGCAGTTAGATCCTTGGATCCCTTACCTACTGCATACCTTTGGGCTTGGTTTGCATGCCCTTGGTTGGCACAGTTACAGCAGAAAGATTCCCATGGCCCCTAAACCGGGAATGGAAGTTGGGGAGAGAGTCCCCTGATGGGAAGAAGACACCTGTACAGGAACAGGATCCTGCTTTGTGACTATGGGGAAGGATGATCAGGACCACCCACCCCTTGACACGTTGACGCCATGTGAGCCCCTAGAAATTTGACACCATTTAGCAGAAAGGAAAGAAGACCCCAAATTCCTGAGATTAATGTGCCATCACTCTAGCCAACTGGGAGCCCAAAACATAAAATTATCTAAAAATAAAGAAAATGCTATTTATTGCACACCTGAGTCGGTAAACTGAGACTCATGCCATAATAGGAAAAGCCACATTTGTAAGGACTTTATGGAAAACTTTACACCCATTATCTCATTTAACCTCATTTCATGTGATGGAAGTTCACTGCCTCATACTCCCCTGATGAGTCTTCTGACAAGGCAGATGTACCCGCCTGAGAAAAACTTAATAAAAACAGACGTTCACTCTGTGCCAGGCATTATGCTAAGGGCCTTATGTCACTTAATCCTCATCCTAAAACTGTGAGACATGTACTACCACCTCCATTTTTCAAATGTGAAAACAAATTCAGAGTTGTCAAATGAGGTGGCTTTTAGATTCAAACCTGCTAGAAGCTTTACTTTATGTTATTTATAATCCATGAGAGAAAACTAGATCCAGGAGTCTAATAGGAGCATCTACGATAGGATTTATAAAGTGAGTTTATTTATAGTTTAAATATACAAATTCCCTTTTATGTTCTACAACTATTCTAAGATTAAAAGGAATAATCTTCTTGGCTAAATACTGTATTCTGGGAAGCCATTAAACAAGAACTTTGCAGTTAACATTGTTCTTTCTATTCTTTTATCTTTCTGAACTTTAGTTTGGATGTTCTCCACTGGCCTGTCTTCAAGTTCACTGATCTCTTGCCTCTGCTGTGTCCACTCTGCTGCTCAGCCCATCTGAATTCTTTATTTCAGATATTGTATCTGTCAATTCTAGAATGTTCATTTGGTTTTCACATATTCCAATTCTCTATCGAAATTCCCCACTTTGTCACCATTTTGTCCACTGCTCCCACTATTTTCTTGAACATATTTACTTTTCTAAAAGATTTTATTTATTCATTTTATGGGGGGGAGGGGCAGAGGGAGAGAGAGACTCTCAAGCAGGCTCCCTGCTGAGTGTGGAACACAACTCGGGGCTCAATCCCACGACCACGAGATCACAACCTGAGTTGAAATCAAGAGTTGGATGCTCAACAGACCCAACCACCCAGGCGCTGCCCCTTCTTTAACATATTTAAATAGTTATTTTAAATCCTTAACATCCAGATCAGATGTGGGTCTACTTTTACTGTCTCATTTTTTTTTTCTCTTGATTCTCAGTCGAATTGCCCTGCTGTATTCATTTCCTATTGCTGCTCTAATATATAACCACAAATTTAGTGATCGCAGACAACACTGATTTATTATCTTCCAGTTCCAGAAGTCAGAAGTCCAGAACTGGTCTCACTGGGCTAAAGTCAAGGTGTTGGCAGTGCTGCTTCCTTCTAGAGGCTCCAGGGGAAAATCCATTTCTTTGTCTTTTACAGCTTCTGGGGACCACCTGCACTCCTTGACTTACGACTTCTTCTTCCTGTAACTCCAACTTCCGGCTTCCATCCTCACATCTCTGACTACTGACTCTGACCCTCCTGCCTCTCTCTCATAGGGACCCCTGTGCTTTTATCAGCCCCCTCCCCCTGGGTAAGCCAGGATCATCTCTCCATCTCAAGATCCTTAATCACATCCACAAAGTCTCTGCATCCACAGGCTCCAGGAATTAGGACACACACATCTTTGGAAGGCCATTGTTCAGTCTACTGTACCTGCTCTTTCTATGACTTGTAATTTTCTACTTTATGCCAAATATTGTATATAAAAGAATCACAGAAGTTGTAATCATATTTTCTCCTGGAGGGTTTACCCATCCTCTGTGAGGCAATGTAGCTCAAAGATGATGCCTCAATCCAATCAGGAATTGAGCTGAGTTGGAGTGAGTTGCAGCTTTAATTAGACTCTGTCCACCTCTGTTTTTAATTATCTTGAGAATGAGACCTGCCTTGTGTTTGTTGCAGCCCCTTCCCTCTAGGAGGACTTCACCTTCCAAACACTAAGAGACAGCAGATCTTACTCTGTCTTTCCGGCCCAGACCCCAGACAGGCCCTCCCCTCCCCCCTCCCCCAGACCCAGTCTACCCCAGCACTTACCAAATATCCCAAGGGGAAAAGAACCTCATATCTAGATTCTAGCCTATAACAATAGCCTGAGGGGCCTCAACAGTTCAGTGTAAACCAAGCCCAGGCTTTAGCCTATGCCCAGACTTCACAAATGACCCAGGCAAAAAAAGTCCAACAATCTCAGCTCACCTAGAAAGGGCTCTTCCTTCTCTGCTTCCACTGCTCTCTGATGTCTTTAAAAATATGATTTTTGTAGGGACGCCTGGGTGGCTCAGTTGGTTAAGCGTCTGCCTTCGGCTCAGGTCGTGATCCCAGGGTCCTGGTATCAAGTCCCACATCGGGCTCCCTGCTCAGCGAGGAGCCTGCTTCTCCCTCTGCCTGCCACTCCCCCTGCTTGTGCTTTCTCTCTCTCTCTCCCTAATAAATAAATAAAATCTTTTAATAAAAAAATGTATGATTTTTGTAGTTTATCCTTTCCCCCCACCCAATTATTGCAGCAGGACTGATGACCTACTGATACCTCCTACTTCCTACTCAGAGACGAAGTTCCTTGTGGATAACATTGAATATTCTAGAACTTTGCAGTTATCACTGGATATCTCAAAAAGCTTCTTGCATCTTCTCAGCAAACATAACACAAGGCAGGCTATGTATACATAACCTTAAATTCATTCATTTATTTGTTTAGTTAGTTAGTTAGTTAAGTAGGCTCCGTGCCCAGCATGGAGCCCAACACAGGGCTTCATTCAACTCATGACCCTGAGATCAAGAACTGAGCTGAGATCAAGAGTTGGATGCTGGGGCGCCTGGGTGGCTCAGTCGTTAAGCGTCTGCCTTCGGCTCAGGTCATGATCCCAGGGTCCTGGAATCGAGTCCCACATCGGGCTCCCTGCTCAGTGGGAAGCCTGCTTCTCCCTCTCCCACTCCCCCTGCTTGTGTTCCTGCTCTCGCTGTCTCTGTCTCTGTCAAATAAATAAATAAAATCTTAAAAAAAAAAAAAAGAGTTGGATGCTTAACCAACTGAGCCACTTAGTCACCCCTATTTGTTTTTTTAAGATTTTATTTATTTGAGAGAGCATGCACGGGGGGAGGGGCAGAGGGAGAGAGAGAAGCAGACTCCCCGCTGAGCAGGGAGCCCGATGCGGGGCTCAATCCCAGGACCCTGGGATTATGACCTGAGCCGAAGGCAGCCACTTAAGTGACTGAGCCACCCAGGCGCCCCTATTGACTTTTCTTAAGTTTTATTTATTTATTTTTTTAAGTAATCTCTATGCCCAACTCGGGGCTCAAATTCACAACCCCAAGATCAAGAGTCGCATGCTCCTCTGACTGAGCCAGCCAGGCGGCCCTAACCTTAAATTTAATTAAGATATTTCTCTATACCTGGTCTCTTAACTGTTCTTTTTTTTACATTGTTCCTGGGTGGTTAGGAATATAAATATACTTATCTTACTAGCACACGCTTTGAAAATTCAATGTAGTTGATGTAATAGGATTTGTTCTTCCTAAGGTTTATCAAATACCACTGCAAACTCTAGTTTCTGTACTTTTAGAATTGTTATTTAATACTATGACTAGGTAACATTCTCAGATGTGTAAATGTCAAAAGATATTTCGAAATATACAGTGAAGGCGGAGCAAGATGACGGAGGAGTAGGGGACCTGGATTTCGTCTGGTCTCAGGAATTCAGCTGAATAGGGATCAAACCATTCTGAACACCTACGAACTCAACAGGAGACCGAAGAAAAGAATAGCAACAACTCTCTGAACAGAGAAGCGACCACTTTCTGGAAGGTAGGACGTGCGGAGAAGTGAATCCGAGGCGATATTCGGGAGGATAGACGGCGGGGGAGGGGGCCTCCGTCGGCCGCTTCTGGCAAGTGCTAGAGCCGCGGAGCACAAAATCGGACCTTTTAGAAGTCGGCTCCGCTGAGGGACGTCGCTCCAGTGGCTAAGCGGGGGGTGGAACCCTCCCGGGACAGTGTGGTCTCCGGACCCTCGGGGTCACAGAAGGACCAGGGGTGCCTGAGTGCGGCAGAGCTCCCGAGTATCGGAGCGGGGAAGCCGGCTGCAGAGACGGAGCCGAGGCGCGGGCTCTCAGCTCGGGGTGGCCATAAACTGTGATCCGCGGCCCAGTCGGGCCACTGCGCCTCCAGCAGGGACCCAACAGGCGGCAGAGCCGGGGAGACTCCCCTTCCTTCCCGGGGAGGAGCGGCGCGGGAACGCACCGCAGGGATCTGCTGGGTTTGGAGACTCCACACGGGGTCGGGTGCCGGAGATAGAAACGCTCGGTCACAGGCCGGGTGAGCACGGAGTGCGGCCGGAGACCGGGGACACGGGAGGGACTGCTTTTCTCTGGGGGCGCACTGAGGAGCGGGGCCCCGAGGTCTCTGCTCCTCCGGGCGGAGATTGGGAGGCCACCATGTTCACCCTGGTCCTCCAAAGCTGTACCGAGAGCTTGCAGGGAACAAAACCCCCCGAGAGCAAACCCGAGCAGCTTGCTTAGCCCGGACCGACAAGGGCGGGGCAATTCCGCCTCCGGCAAAGACATTTGGGAACCACGGCAACAGGCCCCTCCCCCAGAAGATCAGCACGAACAGCCAGCAAGCCAAGACCAAGTTTACCGATCAATGAGAACGGCAGAACTCCAGTGCTAGGGGAATACTGCACATAGAATTCACGGCTTTTTCACCATGATTCGTTAGTTTTTCAAAGTTAATTTTTTTAACTGTTTTTTTTTTTTTATTTTTCTCTTTCCCTTTTTCAACCAACATCTTATCAATCCCTTTTTTAAAAAAAAAAACATTTTTTATTTTTCTTTTTTAGAGTCATATTTGGTCCCTTCATAGTAGTTACCCTTATTTTTGGCATATATATATATATAAGTTGTTCTCTAAAATTTTGAGATACAGTTTCTTCTAACAGATCAAAATATACCCTAAATCACTGGTGTATGGCTTTGTTCTAGTCTCCTGCCTGATCACATTCTCTCCCTTTTTTTTTAAATCTTCTTTCTTTTTTCAAACAACTTCTTATCTTATCAATTCCTTTTATAAAATCTTTTATAATTTTCATCTTTACAGTCATCTTCCATCCCTTAATTGTATCAACCCTTATTTTGTACATATATAAGTCTTTCTTCCTTTAAAATTTTAGGAGGCACTTTCTTCTAACAGACCAAAATACGCCCAAAATCCAGTGTGTGGCACTGATCTATGCACTAGCCTGATCATATTTGATCATATTCTGTTTTTTTTGTTTTGTTCTGTTTTTGTTTGTTTTTATCTTTTTCTTTTTTTTTTTCCTCCTCTTTCTTTTTTCTTTCTTTCCCTTTCTTTTCCCCTGGTTTCAGGTCTTTTCTGATTTGTATAGAGTATATTTGCTGGGGACGTTGTTAACCTGCATTTTGTTCTCTCATTCATCTATTCTCCTCTGGACAAAATGACAGGACGAAAAAAATCACCTCAGCAAAAAGAACAAGAGATAGTACCGTCTGCCAGGGACCTACTCAATACGGACATTACTACGATGTCGGACCTAGAGTTCAGAATCATGACTTTAAAGATACTAGCTGGGCTTGAAAAAAGCGTGGAAGTTATTAGAGAAACCCTTTCTGGAGAAATAAAAGAACTAAAATCTAACCAAGTCAAAATCAAAAAAGCTATTAATGAGGTGCAATCAAAAATGGGGGCACTAACTGCTAGGATAAATGAGGCAGAAGAGAGAATCAGCGATATAGAAGACCAACTGATGGAAAATAAAGAGGCTGAGAAAAAGAGAGAGAAACAACTACAGGATCACGAGGGCAGAATTCGAGAGATAAGCGATACGATAAGACGAAACAACATTAGAATAATTGGGATCCCAGAAGAAGAAGACAGAGAGAGAGGGGCAGAAGGTATATTGGAGCAAATTAGGGCAGAGAACTTCCCTAATGTGGGGAAGGAAAGAGGCATCAAAATCCAGGAGGCATAGAGAACCCCTCTCAAAATCAATAAAAATAGGTCAACACCCCGACATCTAATAGTACAACTTACGAGTCTCAGAGACAAAGAGAAAATCCTGAAAGCAGCTCGGGAGAAGAGATAAGTAACCTACAATGGTAGAAACATTAGATTGGCAACAGACCTATCCACAGAGACCTGGCAGGCCAGAAAGGACTGGCATGATATCTTCAGAGCACTAAACGAGAAAAATAGGCAGCCAAGAATACTATATCCAGCTAGGCTGTCATTGAAAATAGAAGGAGAGACAAAAAGCTTCCAGGACAAACAAAAACTAAAGGAATTTGCAAACACGAAACCAGCCCTACAAGAAATATCGAAAGGCGTCCTCTAAGCAAAGAGAGAGCCTAAAAGCAGCATAGATCAGAAAGGAACACAGACAATATACAGTCACAGTCACCTTACAGGCAATACAATGGCACTAAATTCATATCTTTCCGTAGTTACTCTGAATGTAAATGGGCTAAATGCCCCAATCAAAAGACACAGGCTATCAGATTGGATTAAAAAACAAGACCCATCAATATGCTGTCTGCAAGAGACTCATTTTAGACCCAAAGACACCCCCACATTGAAAGTGACGGGGTGGAAAACCATTTACCATGCTAATGGACACCAAAAGAAAGCTGGGGTGGCAATCCTTATATCAGACAAATTAGATTTTAAAACAAAGACTGTAATAAGAGATGAAGAAGGACACTATATCCTACTTAAAGGGTCTATCCAACAAGAAGATCTAACAATTGTAAATATCTATGCCCCTAACATGGGAGCAGCCAATTTTATAAGGAAATTAATAACAAAATCAAAGAAACACATTGACAACAATACAATAATAGTGGGGGACTTTAACACCCCCCTGACTGAAATGGACAGATCATCAAAGCAAAAGATCAACAAGGAAATAAAGACTTTAAATGAAACACTGGACCAAATGGACTTCACAGACATATTCAGAACATTCCATCCCAAAGCAACGGGATACACATTCTTCTCTAGTGCCCATGGAACATTCTCCAGAATTGATCACATCCTAGGTCACAGATCAGGTCTCAACCGGTACCAAAAGATTGGGATCATTCCCTGCATATTTTCAGACCACAATGCTTTGAAACTAGAACTCAATCACAAGAGGAAAGTCGGAAAGAACTCAAATACATGGAGGCTAAAGAGCATCCTACTAAAGAATGAATGGGTCAACCAGGAAATTAAAGAAGAATTTAAAAAATTCATGGAAACCAATGAAAATGAAAACACAACTGTTCAAAATCTTTGGGATACAGCAAAGGCAGTCCTGAGAGGAAAGTATATAGCAATACAAGCCTTTCTGAAGAAACAAGAAAGGTCTCAAATACACAACCTAACCCTACACCTAAAGGAGCTGGAGAAAGAACAGCAAATAAAGCCTAAACCCAGCAGAAGAGAAATCATAAAGATCAGAGCAGAAATCAATGAAATAGAAACCAAAAGAACAGTAGAACAGATCCACGAAACTAGAAGCTGGTTCTTTGAAAGAATTAACAAGATGGATAAACCCCTGGCCAGACTTATCACAAAGAAAAGAGAAATGACCCAAATCAACAAAATCCTGAATGAAAGAGGAGAGATCACAACCAACACCAAAGAAATACAAACAATTATAAGAACATATTATGAGCAACTCTATGCCAGCAAATTAGATAACCTGGAAGAAATGGTTGCATTCCTAGAAATGTATCAACTACCAAAATTGAACCAGGAAGAAATAGAAAACCTGAACAGACCTATAACCACTAAGGAAATTGAAGCAGTCATCAAAAATCTCCCAAGAAACAAAAGCCCGGGGCCAGATGGCTTCCCAGGGGAATTCTACCAAACATTTAAAGAAGAAGTAATACCTATTCTCCTGAAACTGTTCCAAAAAATAGAAATGGAAGGAAAACTTCCAAACTCATTTTATGAGGCCAGCATTACCTTGATCCCAAAACCAGACAAAGACCCCATCAGAAAGGAGAATTACAGACCAATATCCTTGATGAACATGGATGCAAAAATTCTCACCAAAATACTAGCCAATAGGATCCAACAGTACATTAAAAGGATTATTCACCACGACCAAGTGGGATTTATCCCTGGGCTGCAAGGCTGGTTCAACATCCGCAAATCAATCAACGTGATACAATACATTAACAAAAGAAAGAACAAGAATCATATGATCCTCTCAACAGATGCAGAAAAAGCATTTGACAAAGTACAGCATCCTTTCTTGATCAAAACTCTTCAGAGTATAGGGATAGAGGTTACATACCTCAATATCATAAAAGCCATCTATGAAAAACCTACAGCGAACATCATTCTCAATGGGGAAAAGCTGAGAGCTTTTCCCCTAAGGTCAGGAACGCGGCAGGGATGTCCACTCTCACCACTGCTATTCAACATAGTATTAGAAGTCCTAGCCACAGCAATCAGACAACAAAAAGAAATCAAAGGCATCCAAATCGGCAAAGAGGAAGTCAAACTCTCACTCTTTGCAGATGATATGATACTGTATGTGAAAAACCCAAAAGACTCCACCCCAAAACTGCTAGAACTCATACAGGAATTCAGTAACGTAGCAGGATATAAAATCAGTGCACAGAAATCCGTGGCATTCCTATACACCAACAACAAGACAGAAGAGAGACAAATTAAGGAGTCGATCCCATTCACAATTGCACCCAACACCATAAGATACCTAGGAATAAATTTAACCAAGGAGGCAAAGGATCTGTACTCAGAAAACTATAAAATACTCATGAAAGAAATTGAAGAAGACACAAAGAAATGGAAAAACGTTCCATGCTCATGGATTGGAAGAACAAACATTGTGCAGATGTCAATGCTACCTAGAGCAATCTACACATTCAATGCAATCCCCATCAAAATACCATCCACTTTTTTCAAAGAAATGGAACAAATAATCCTAAAATTTGTATGGAACCAGTAGAGACCCCAAATAGCCAGAGGAATATTGAAAAAGAAAAGCAAAGTCGGTGGCATCACAATTCCGGACTTCCAGCTCTATTACAAAGCTGTCATCATCAAGACAGTATGGTACTGGCACAAAAACAGACACATAGCTCAATGGAACAGAATCGAGAGCCCAGAAATGGACCCTCAACTCTGTGGTCAACTAATCTTTGACAAAGCAGGAAAGAATGTCCAATGGCAAAAAGACAGTCTCTTCAACAAATGGTGTTGGGAAAATTGGACAGCCACATGCAGAAGCATGAAACTGGACCATTTCCTTACACCACACACAAAAATAGACTCCAAATGGTTGAAAGACCTAAACGTGAGACAGGAGTCCATCAAAATCCTAAAGGAGAACACAGGCAGCAACCTCTTCGACCTCAGCCGCAGCAACTTCTTCCTAGAAACATCGCCAAAGGCAAGGGAAGCAAGGGCAAAAATGAACTATTGGGATTTCATCAAGATAAAAAGCTTTTGCACAGCAAAAGAAACAGTCCACAAAACCAAAAGACAATGGACAGAATGGGAGAAAATATCTGCAAATGACATATCAGATAAAGGGCTAGTATCCAAAATCTATAAAGAACTTATCAAACTCAACACCCAAAGAACAAATAATCCAATGAAGAAATGGGCAGAAGACATGAACAGACATTTTTCCAAAGAAGACATCCAAATGGCCAACAGACACATGAAAAAGTGCTCAACATCACCCGGCATCAGGGAAATCCAAATCAAAACCTCCATGAGATCCCACCTCACACCAATCAGAATGGCTAAAATTAACAAGTCAGGAAACGACAGATGTTGGCGGGGATGCGGAGAAAGGGGAACCCTCCTACACTGTTGGTGGGAATGCTAGTTAGTGCAACCACTTTGGAAAACAGTATGGAGGTTCCTCAAACAGTTGAAAATAGAGCTACCATACGATCCAGCAATTGCACTACTGGGTATTTACCACAAAGATACAAATGTAGGGATCCGAAGGGGTACGTGCACCCCAATATTTATAGCAGCAATGTCCACAATAGCCAAACTGTGGAAAGAGCCAAGATGTCCATCGACAGATGAATGGATAAAGAAGAAGTGGTATATATACACAATGGAATATTATGCAGCCATCAAAAGGAATGAGATCTTGCCATTTGCAATGACGTGGATGGAACTGGAGGGTGTTATGCTGAGTGGAATAAGTCAATCAGAGAAAGACATATGACCTCACTGATATGAGGAGTTCTTAATCTCAGGAAACAAACTGAGGGTTGCTGGAGTGGTGTGGGGGGTGGGAGGGAGGGGTGGCTGGGTGATAGACATTGGGGAGGGTATGTGCTATGGTGAGCGCTGTGAATTGTGCAAGACTGTTGAATCACAGATCTGTACCTCTGAAACAAATAATGCAATATATGTTAAAGAAAAAGAAGATAGCAGGAGGGGAAGAATGAAGGGGAGTAAGTCGGAGGGGGAGACAGACCATGAGAGACGATGGACTCTGAAAAACAAACTGAGGGTTCTAGAGGGGAGGGGGGTGGGGGGATGCGTTAGCCTGGTGATGGATATTAAAGAGGGCACGTTCTGCGTGGAGCACTGGGTGTTATGCACAAACAAGGAATCATGGAACACTACATCAAAAGCTAATGATGTAATGTATGGTGATTAACATAACAATAAAAAATAAAAAAAAGACAAATACACCGATTAAAGAAACTCAAAAAACAAATATACAGTGAAGTCTTTCTATGATTCTTTCCCCATTTACTCAGTTCTCATTCCATAATAGGTATGCTTGATTATTTGTTTCTTACTTATCAGAAAAGATTAAATGCATTTGCAAGCAGATACATATAAACACTATTTTCCCCTCCTTTTATTACACAAACCGAAGTATATTATGCCCCCTAGTTTGCACCTTGCGTTTTTCAAGTATGAAAGGGAACTTATCAGTTCATGTACTTGACCGCACCGCAGGATCCAGGGTGTCGGACAATCCAATTAGAACCCAGTTTCTCTCCCGCTCTTGCCTGTACTCTCCTTGGTGGTGGTTTCTTCCCAGGCTAGCTCCCTCCCCTCCACCTGGTGCGCCCCTCCCAGTCCCAGTTCCAAGATGACACCCTAACAGGTTGGCAACCTCACCAGAAAGGGTGCACCTGCCAGGCTCCCAGTACATTCTGGCAATGGACTGGCTGGAATCACAGGCCCCTCCCTCAACCAATCACGGAGGCCAAGACAGCGGGAGAGGCTGATTGGCCAAGCGGAAGTCACCTGACCACCTATTGAGCTCTAGGCTTGAGAAGTCAGTCCCGACAAGGGCGTGGCCTGGGAGTTGGGAAGGCGTGGCTCTCCAAAGGGATATCAAGGTGCTGCGAGCAGAAAAGGTGAAATACTGCGAAGGATGCTGTTGTCTTTGGGGTTGTTTGGAGGTTTTTTTTTTTTGCTCCTTCATGCCTGGAAGCTGTGTTGTTATGCCTAACACATGTGTGGCTGACGTGACACATAGCCGCTAGCCCTGGCCTCTTGGAAAATGCCTCAGGGTGGAGAAGGGCTGCTCAAACTATGTTTTCCTGGATTCCTTATTTGTCTCTTTGACATCTGTTAACCACAGGGCCAAAAGAACAGCCAAAGTTGTTTACATCTCGCCTGTGATCCGCTTTTGCAAGCTCGGAAAGCCCTGTAACAAACCCTCCAACCCATCCCAAGTCCACACCCACAGCCACCTCCTTTATATAACCCCACATCCTTTGCCAGTATTTCCCCTGCCCTAAATCAGCCCAGGGCTAGGAACAGACATTTAGGGACAGCCCCTATGCCTTCCAGATCCAAAGAAAGAAAGAAAGAAAGAAAGAAAGAGAAAGAAGAAAAGAAAGAAAGAAAGAAAGAGAGAGAGAAAGAGAGAAAGAGAGAAAGAAAGAGAGAAAGAGAGAAAGAGAGAAAGGAAGAAAGGAAGAAAGGAAGAAAGAAAGAAAGAAAAGAAAGAAAAGAAAGAAAGAAAGAAAAGAAAGAAAGAAAGAAAGAAAAAGAAGAAAGAAAGAAAGAAAAAGAAAGAAAGAAAGAGAAAAGAAAAGAAAAGGGGAAAGGGAAGGGAAAGAAAGGAAAGGAAAAAAAAAGAAAGAAAGAAAAAGAAAGGGTTGGCGGGGGGGACCTTTACTCACCTAGAGATACCGCTGTCTGGCTGTTCTGAAAGATTTTGCTTAAGAGGAAAAAAGGTGTGTGTTGGGGGAGATGGCAACAAGGGGACAGATTAGGCTGTGGACAGGGAGAGGCTGCTGCCTAGAATCAGGGGGCTCTTCCCTTCCCCCTGTCCTCTTACCAGCCAGAGACGGAAACTAAAAACCACTGCTTCCAGCAGCTAGAAGCCTGAGACAGGAGAAAAACGGTAGGCAGAGAAAAAAAGAACAAAACCGAACCAAATCCTAGATACAGGGGGAGAAAATAAAAGGTAACTAAATAAATTATGTGTCTATAGAATATTTTAACACAAATGTGTAATAGATACATTACATACGTATAGATGACATCTAACTAAAAGAAATTTTCTTAATTTGACCCAGTTAGAAATCCGAAATTTGTGTACAGTAAATGTATATACTAAAAGAATTTATGTAACAAAAAGATAAAAATGGTGCTGATTGTCTTTTGTGCGTCTGCAACCAAAGTTCCAAATTAACTTCAGCATTTGCTAAAATGCGCCAATTGACGCAACTTCATGGTCTTAATACTGGGGCTCAAATTATAGTTATAGCTTGAGATTCCACTAAATTTAAACATCGTGCCTGCTATAATCTTAAGAAAGTAACTAAATATAAGATAGAGAAAAAAAGTAGGAATGTCTCACTTTAACTATAGCTTTGCTTAAATTTCCCATAGTCATAATACCCATTGTCCTAAAAATATCCCATATTGGTCACACACACTCTAGCACAATGGATAATAAATTAAAACTAAATCTTTGACACAAATTGGCTTGATAACAATGGCACTCCACGGACCCCTTAGTTAAAATAGCTATTATGGCCCAATGTAAGTTACAACAGGGCCTTCGAGGATTAAAACTTATTATATAAAACCTAATTAACAAAGGGGTGATTATCCCTGCTGCTTCCCCATTTGACAGTCCAATTTCGCCTGTTCTTAAACCTGGACAAAATAAAGGGTGCTGTATTAGTTAGCTTGGGTTGTCATAACCAAATACCACAGACTGGGTGACTTAACCAGCAGGAACTGATTTTCTCACAGTTGTGAAAGCTGGGAAGTCCAAGATCCAGGTGTCCGTTGACTCAGTTTCTGGTCAGACCTTTCTTCCTGGCTTGTAGGCCTTCTCACTGCGTCCTTACATGGCCTTCCCTCGGGTGGTGCAGCGAAGGAGAAATCGCTCTCTTCCTTTTGTAAAGCCACCAGTCCTATTGGATTAGGGGCCTGCCCTTATGACCTCATGGAATCTTAGTTATCTTCATAAAGGCCTTATCTCCAAATCCAGTCACAGTGGGGGTTGGGGCTTCAACATATCAGTTTTCTAAGGACACATAATCAGTCCATAACAGGTGACTCATGGTGGATTACTACATTAGTGCTCTGGTCCCATTTTTGGGTATTTAGATACCCAATATCTAACACGATGAAGATTACTGAATCTATCCAGTCAGTAGTAGGTTTATATTTTGCTCTTATAAATGTGGCTAAGATGTTATATTGAGTGCCTATTCCAAAAGCCTCTCAGCTGCATTTTTGCCTTCACCCCTGAAGGGACACAACTTAACCTTTTCCAAGCATGGGGACCCTCAACAGCTTTGCCACCACCTATGGCCTGTGCAAACAAGGTCTTCACCATGCCCACCAGGGGCACACGTATGCCATGACTGATGACATCCTGCTCAGAGGAGACTCACTTGACACACTCCTTGCAGACATATAAGTCCCATATCGTTTAGTCTTCTGGGGGCTGGTGGTGACATAGTCCTCATTTACAGATTTCCTTCCAAATTAAAATCAGTAGGCATGCCCATTCGTGCCCTCAGAAACTCCTTCACTGTAGAGTCTTTGGCAACCTCTTCTTAGGCCTCCTGGAGCTTTTAGACTACTTATGATGGCCATAAGTTGCCCAAGAGCTTGTGATACAAGAAACTAGCTCTCGGGCGCCTGGGTGGCTCAGTTGGTTGAGCGACTGCCTTCGGCTCAGGTCATGATCCTGGAGTCCGAAGATCGAGTCCCGCATCGGGCTCCCTGCTCGGCAGGGAGTCTGCTTCTCCCTCTGACCCTATCCCCTCTGATGTGCTCTCTCTCTCTCATTCTCTCTCTCTCAAATAAATAATAAAATAAAATCTTAAAAAAAAAAAAAGAAACTAGCTCTCTTAGCCTCATGCTATACACTATTTTTTTTAAAGATTTTTAAAATTTATTTATTTGAGAGAGAGAGCATGAGAGGGAAGAGGGTCAGAGGGAGAAGCTGACTCCCCGCTGAGCAGGAAGCCTGACGTGGAACTCCATCCCGGGACTCCGGGATCATGACCTGGGCCGAAGGGCAGACACTTAACCCACGGAGCCACCCAGGCGCCCCCATGCTATACACTATTAAAACAACAAATAACAGGCTACACACTGGGCTCTCCTGGAAATAGAGGCTCTCACAGACCTTGAGTCTGTGACTTTCCATAGCCAATGTTGCTTTTATAAATATCAGCTCATACCCTCCAGCAACATAACTGGCAAGAAATATACCTGGCCTGAGGGTACAAACTGGCCTGAGAAATACACTGAGACATTATTGTCAAACTCATGTTTTTAATACACTTTACAAACTCGACCAAAATATTGTTAAGAGACTCTAAAAATTTCCGGTGTTTTTCTCGACTAATACTGTACAAATGGAAAACCTGGTTATGGGCTGGCCTAGAAGGACTCCTTATACTTCACCTGTTCCTCCATTTCACGCTCACAGTAAAATGTTTTCTGTGTTGTATGGGGCAACTTAGGCCATACTTCCTGACGTTCTCCACTATCGTCACCCAAAAGTTCCCTTGAAATGATGCAGATAGCCACAGCGCCAACTCGTTTTTTCCCCTCAATTCTGTATTTGTCCTTTTGACATCTCTTAACCACACAGCCAGATGAATAGCCGAAGTCTGTGATCCTGCTTTTTCAAGCACAGAAAAGTCGTATTACAAACCCTGCTCCAATCTCCAGTCTGTAACCACAGTCACCTCCTTATCTGACTGTCACACACCGTGCCAGTGTTTTCCCCTGGCCGAAATCCATTCAGGGCCAGGTACTAGACATCTCTTAACAGACTCAAAGCCCACCAGGATTATTCACACTAGCCAATGGTGAGCTATTTTCCCTGCCCTGGCCTGCCTTGCCTGCACACACCCCAATAAGGGCTCTGGCTTAGGCTTTCCCTTGCTCCTCTCTGCGTCCTGACCAAACCTGTTGCTTCCCCACATGACCCTGTGCGGTGTGCTTCCTCCTTTCAGGAAACACTAACTAATAAAATCTTCTGTGTCCTCATTCAGTCAGTTGCATAAATTAAAATTTTGCAGGTACAGTTGAGACAGGAGCCACTGCTCAGTCGTCAGACCCAGAATACTAGGCTCATGTGTGTATCTGTGTGTGCGTGTGCACATGTGAAAGTGCATGTGACATAAAATTTACTATTCACCATTTTAAGTGTACAGTTCAGCGACATCAATTCCATTCACAGTGTTGCACAACCATCCCCAACATCCATCTCAGGAACTTTTTCACCATCCCAGACATAAATTCTACCTGTTCAACAGTAACTCCTCATTATACCCCCCATCCCAAATCCTGGTATCCACCATTTCACTTTCCATCTCTGAATTCTGGGTACCTGATATGAGTGGAATCATACAGTCATACAATCATACAATGGTCCTTTTGTACCTGGCTGATTTTATTTAGTGTGCTGTCTTCAGGGTTCATATTGTTTCATGTGTCAGAATTTCATTCCTTTTTGAGACTGAATCATACTCCACTGCATGTATACACACTTGTTTATCTGTTCATCCGCCAATGGACTCGTTTGTTTCCACGTTTTGGCCATTATCAATGTCCACTGTGAGCGTGGGTATACAAATGTCATTCTCCACATAACAACCAAAAAGAGCTTTCTAAAATCTGTTCAACTCACTTCCCTCCTGAAAACCTTCTATGGCTAATTAAATAACAATGCGGGCGCCTGGGTGTTAAGTGGCTGTCTCCAGCTCAGGTTATGATCCCAGAAGAAGTCCCCTAGCGGTCTCCCTGCCCTGCTCCCTCTCCCCTTACTTCTCCCCACCTCCCCCATGCTCGCTCGCTCGCTCTCAAATAAATAAAATCTCTAAAACAACAACAACAACGAGCAACAATGAGATACCATTAAACACCCTGCAGAAGAGCTAAAATGGAAAGGATCGGCAATTTCAGTGTTGGCAAGGAGGCCGATAATAGGACACTCACCCAGCATTAGTGGTAGTATAAAATGATACAACCACTTTGAAAACACGACTGTTTCTACCAAAGTAAAATATATACTTACCCCGATAGCCCAGAAATCCCATTCCTAGATAATGTTTACTCAAGAAAAAGTAATGTATACAATTACAAAAGCCTTATACAAAAATGTCCATAGCAGCTTTATTTATAATAGCCAAAGGGAAAAAACCAAAATGTCCATCAGTAGATGAATGGATAAATAAATTGTGGCGTGTTCATACAATAGCTTACTGGTGTTAAAGAATGATTTTTAAAATCAAGTATAATCATGATTCTCATAAAGATTTAAACACATCAAAGGTTCTGTTTAGCTCTTTAATTAATGAGATCCAGAAAGATATTACAACTGATTCAAAGGAAAATTCAAAGTACCGCACATATATATACTGTAGTTAAATAAGAAATAATGAAATACTTTACAAATAGATGAAAAGCTGGCAGGACTGATGAAATTGACAATTAAACGCGGGGCGCCTGGGTGGCTCAGTTGGTTAAGCGACTGCCTCCGGCTCGGGTCACGATTCTGGAGTCCCGGGGTCGAGTCCCGCATCGGGCTCCCTGCTCGGCGGGGAGTCTGCTTCTCCCTCCGACCCTCTTCCCTCTCGTGCTCTCTATCTCTCATTCTCTCTCTCAAATGGATAAATAAAATCTTTAAAAAAAAAATTGACAATTAAATGCATTCCACCGGACACAATTTGTATTTTTCTAGACAAGAACCGTTATTTGAAAAAAACCTTACAGAGTTGTTCTTTATATCGAAGACAATGAAAGGTGTAGAGCCTGCATAGAATCAGATATCCCTGAGGGTATGCTGGACAACACCTTTTCACTGGACAAGAAGTAATACTTTGGGGGCCATTTCTAAGTTTTCATGAATTTTCTCTACACAGTAATAGAGAGAATGAGTCACTGGTACACATAATATACATGAAGCTCACAGACATTATGTTGAGGCAAAAAAGGCAGCTATGGAGGAGTATACACTTTGTGATACCAGCTTGTGGCTGGGGGCACAGAGAGATGGGAAGCTCCCCAAGGGAATCTTACTGGGTGCTGGAAATGGTATATACCCCGATTTGGGTGGTGGAGATACATATATATACACATATATGTAAAATCGTTGATTTTACTTAAAATTAGTGAACAAAGCTCCCCCCAACCCACTTGTTCGCAGATCCCTCCAACAATGGCCATTTATCTTTGGGGTGAAGACCAAACTGAGATCTGGTCCCGGTTTCCTCTCCTGACATCTCTCTGTTGCTCATTTTCCTGACATTTCCTCAAAGGTACCCTACGGTGGTTTTTCCTGTTTCCTGGCCTTTGCCTCCAAATCGTACCTCTTATTCATCTCCCAGAGTCTTACCTAACGCGGCCAATCCGTGTAGGCGTCTCTCCTGGGTGCCCCCAAAACATCCATCAGCATTCCTATCGCTCTTGTCACCTATGGGCAAGTCTAACGTCCTGTGAGCTCCATTAGAAAGCTCCATGAGCTTAGCACAATGCCCGGCACTAAGAGCGGCAGAAATGTGAAGGACAATGAAGTAAAAAGCTAAAGGAAAATTCAGGCAGTGTGTGGCCCAGGCGATTTCAGCTGAGTGTCACCCCTCATTGAGTTCTGAGACGATCCTACTTATCATTCTGGGTAGTAGTACCGTTTGAGTCTTAGGAGCTTTCTCTTTTGGTAGATTTTTCATACCTCCTACTTTGTCTCTATCCTGCTATTTGGCCATTTTTCTGTGAAAAACCTGCTTTTGCTCTTTCCCATTGTGTTTTGTTTGATTGCAGCGTGTTATTTTTGTAGCATTTTAAAATCGGCAGATTTCACACATAAACACATTTTCAATTTTTCTTAGAGAAGAGAAAGGAAAGAAGGAAGAAAGGGAGGGAGGAAAAGAGAGAGGGAGGGGGAAGGGGGGGGAGGAAAACAAATCTGGCATCACAGGGCCCACAGTCCGGCGTGGCAACAATCAGCCGGAAGAGCAGCGTGGTTTCTCACTCGGGTACTGCACACGTCCCCCGAAGCATCTGAGTTTGCGACCCCTTTTCCGGTCAATGACAATTTACAGTCGCTCGCGCGCAGGAGCTCGGGTCGGGCAGAGGCCAGCGTTACCAGGAGGTGGAGGCGAGAATCCGCCAAAGCCTCACAGAGACAGCGGGTAAGAGCCTCAGCGTGGCCTGTGGAAACTGCCACGTGTCAGGCTCCTCTCAAACCCGGAGTTTTTCACTTCCGCCACAGCTCTCGGTCTCAGGAGCCTGTCTTATATCAAAGCCTCCGCCGACCCTAAGAAACGCGGAGAAAACAAAGATCCCGAGGGTCCCGGAAGCCCGGGGTGTAACCGTGGTCGCGTGACCTCGACTTCCGGACTCTGATTGGGCGTTGGGAACGCCCCGCCCCAGCAGCCCCCCCCGGGGGCGGGGACAGGTGCCACTGGGAGACGGCACTGGTCGGTTTCCTCAGGAAGCAGCCAATCGGGATCGGCCGGCTTCCGGCGGGAAGTGAGCCGGCGCTTCGCGCGGGGGCTGCGGAGGCGGCGCGGGGAGTTTGGACCCGGGTTCCCCCCGCTGCGAGCCTGCGGGACAGGTGAGTGCGGCGCGCTCGGACTTACGGGCGGACGGGCCCCAGTCCTGGCCCAGCCCAGGCCTGCTCCCACGACCCGGCCCTGGGGACGGAGTGGAAGGCTCGCCGGCTCCTCCGTTGCCCGCCCCGGTTCGGCTAGGCCCGCAGAGCCCTCCTCTGTCGCGGCCAGTAGCCTGGGAGGAGAGCAGGAAAGCACGCGTGTTCGCAGACCCGCAAACAGAGGCCGAGGGGTGGGGCCAGGGTCGCCCCGGGCGTCGGTGGAAGAGCCGGCCCAGCACCCATTCTGTTCTTGTTCCTGTACTCGGGTGCCTGCCGTGATCCCAGCCCAGTCCTCTGGCACTTCCCACCTCCCCCCTGAAGACCAAAACTCTGTACGCTTCCTGTGCCCTTCCACGGTCACGTGCCGGGCCGCTGTGTTTTGCGTGTGCAGCGTGCCACGTGCTTGGGGCCCTTTATCTTGCAGGTGTAGCTCCACCATACCTCCGCAAAGGGGAGCGGTTAAGGACAGCCTGCATCACATTGCCTGGGTTCGAATCCCGGCCCTCCCACGTACTAGCTCAGTGACTGTGTCCACTCCTCATTTAAACTCAGTGCCTCGGTTTCCTTCTGTCATACGAGGGAAATCTTCCACATCCTGGAGGTTTTGTTAGGATTAAATGGCTTAATATATGCAATAAATGCTTCAAAGAGTACTTGGTACATAGTAAGGGTTCTGTTATCACCATTACCCGGAGAAGTTGGTAAAATTGTCCTGATTTTTGACGAGGAGAATCTGAAGCACCAGGAGACTGTCCCTGTGTTGAAAGAGCTGCCTGACTCCAAGGCATCTTCCACACCAGGCTTTCTCCCATACCCTTCACCTGCCCTCAGGTTACTCAGCACTTTGGACATTTAATGGCCTGAGAGGGAGCAGCCACCCTACAGCTCCTGGTGCCACCAGTGTAGATAAGTAGCATTTCTGTGTCCCTGTCAAGGTTAAGGGGCAGTAATGGCAGAGACTGGTGTAGAGGTCAGAAATTGGGAAGGAAGGGAGGCAGAAGTATTGCATATGGGGAATGTAAATAGAACTAAATTGAACCAACATTTTCTTAGCAAGGCTGCAAGACTGGCTTATAGTCTACTAGGAGGGAACGAAATTTCTGGGTCTTGAGTTCTTTTCAGTGCCAGTCACCATGATAGCCACCATATACATTCTATTTCTGATCCACTAACTGGAAGAGGTAGCTACTGCCTTCATTTTACTGATAAGGAAACCCAGAGTTTAAAAACTGGGCAAAGCCCATAGTGTTAGATGTGTAGTGAAAGACCAATACCCGGAGAAATCATATGCATCCACTTTGGGATAGTCAGTATTATCTATGAGGGAGGGGGAAGAGAAGGAGATAGGAGGAGTGAGTGGGATTTTAAATAAATCTGAAACATTTTATACCTTTGAAAGAGAGTAGGACAGAATTGGACTTCTTAAATTTGGTTGGTGAGTACCTGGGTATCATTTTTTTGTATGTTTGAAATATTTAAAATTAAATATAGGCTATATTAAAATTAAATATATTTTAATACTCATTTTAACTGAATATACACTTGTTCTAACATACAATACCTATTCTCTGTATATACTTTTATATACTTCTTTTAAGGGAAGAAAGGCTGGAACAAAGAAGCCCAAAGTAATTTAATTGCAAAGTACTCGGGAACTAAATGCAAAAAACCCTAGTGGTTCGCCATTGCCGGGAGCATGTCTTTAAGCAGTCTCCTTGTCCAGGCACCTGCTATTCTACCTCAGACTTGGCACAAATACGGCACGGACTACCCTTCACACCTCCACCCTGTCTGGAAGCTTTGACCTGTCCTTCAAGATCCAATTCAGTGTTCTTTTGAAAGCTTCTCTATGATTTTCCTGAGTTTTTCCTTCACCTGGGAAGCTACAGACTGGCCCCCACCTCCACACAGGCCCATTTTGTTTTTTAAATTGAAGTATAGTTGATACACAGTGTTACCTTCGTTTCCCAGGTACAGCATAGTGATTTGACAGCTCTAGTCTTTCTGCGGTGCACACTGCAGTACACGTGTAGCCACCACCTGTCGTCACCCAAAGCTACTACCGTACCATCGACTCTATTCCCTGCGCTCTACCTTTGGTCCCCGTGACTTACGCATTCCGTAACTGGAAGCCTGGACCTCCCACTCCCCTTCACCCATTTTGCCCATCCCCCCCCACACACTTCTCCCCTCTGGCAGCCATCAGTTTGTTCTCTGTATTTATGGGTCTGTTTCTGTGGGAAGTCATAGACTTTGAAGAAGAGACTTTATTTTGTGGGACTTACTTCAGTGAGTTGTAATTATTTGTTGACATGTCCATTTCCTGCCAGCCTAGAAGCTCATTGAGGGGAGTAATTCTGTCTTGCCCGTCTCTGCTCCAGTTCCCAGCATGGTGTCTGGCACAGAGTGAAAAATAACATGCTGAAGTCAGCTTGTGAAAGGTCTTGGGGTTATGACGTATGGACTTTGTTCTCTAGAATTGCAAGGAACTATTGAATTTGCTTTGTTTAGAAATTCCGATATCTTAATGAAACCCATTCACAATATCAAGGAAAATATTGCAGCCATAATCCTGTCTTTCAACCACATCAGCTATTTTCCTTTGTCATGAGTCCTTTCCAAGTTTTAGCTGTACGGTTTTCTTAGCTGTAAACCTAATGCACTCATTATTTACTCTTTTGTTTTTCCAATATTAAATTATTCCATGTAGCTACTCAGTCTTCTTGGTTGTCGTTTATCTTATAAATTATCACAGTATTGCACTCTCTTTGGTTTAATAAGTATGCACTGTTGCTTCATGCTATTAATTATTAGAAAAGAAAACATTTTTTCGTAAGTTTGTGTATTCTGGTGAACAGTGTGTTTATACTCTGATCATTTGTTTGTGGGAATTTGGGTGTTCTTTGTATGTTTTCAATACTAATTCTTTCTTTGTTTTTGCTAACTTTTGTTTCTCAAAGAAATTTTTTTAAGATTTTATTTATTTTAGAGAGAAAGAGCTCATGCATGGCGGGGAGGGGGAAAGGGAGGAGGGTGGAGAGAATCCTAGGCAGACTCCAAGCTGACTGCAGAGCCTGATTTGGGGCTTGATCTCATGACCCTGAGATTACCACCTGAGCTGAAACCAAGAGTCAGGTCCTTAACTGCTTAACCGCTTAACCGACTGAGCCACCCAGTGCCCCTCTCAAAGAAATATTTTGAGAAAGAAGATACATAGTATCTTAGGAAGTATGTAGTATATATATGCAATTTAAAGAATTGTTAAAAAATTATAAAGTTTATACATTAAAATTATATAAACATAAAGATGATTATAAAATTATAATTACGCATAACCATCAAACAGATCAAGAAATAGGATATTACTGGAGCCCCAGGAGTGTGGCTTCTCTCATCATAACCTGGTCCCCACACTAGAGAACGCTACTCTGATTTTTGTGATTATTTTGTCTTCATAGTTTACCCTGTGTATGCATCCATAAGTAATGTAGTTCAGTTTTACCTGGTTTTGAGATGTATAGTTTATGTATTCTACTTTCTCTTGTTTGGTTCGACAATGTTTGTGAGAGTCTTCCATATTGTGGATACAGGGTTTTTTAAATTTTTAAAATAATTTTTAATAAAAATTTATGTTATTCCTGTAGAATATTCCTATGTGTGATTGTGCCACAGTATCCATCCTGGGCTTTTTGGGGTTTTTTGTTTGTTTATTTTTATCCATCCTGCTTTTGATGGCATTTGGATTGTTTTCAGGTTTTGGCTGTTGATGTTGTTGTGAATATTCTTGTATGTGTGTCCTGGTGCACATGTTCATAAGTTTGTGTATGTAGCCCAGAGAACTACTGGGCCGAAGAGTATTGTGTACCTTTTACTTTCCTATGCAGGCCAAATTGTTTTCAAAAGTGGTTGCATTCCCTCCCACCAGCGTGTGAGACTTTCCCTTGCTCCACAGTCTTGCTACTATTTGATATTGTGTTGTAATTTTTGCCTATTTAGTAAGTATATGTATAGTAGTATTTTCTTGTGATTTTAATTCCCTGGATTATTGGTGAAGCTGAGCACCATGTTAGGTTTATGGACTATTTCCTTATTTTTAAAGTGTCTGTTCAAGTTTTCTGTCTTTCTGTCTTAGCAGCTGTATTGCCTTTATCTCATTATTTTGTAGGAATTGTTTAAACATCCCAGACACTAATTATTTGCCGGTTATATATGTTGCAAATGTCATCTCTGCAGCTTTTAAACATAGATTTAGTATATTGTAGTCTACCATTTTTAAACATCTTTTATTGTGAAATGTCATAGAGAAAAGTGCAAAAAACATCTATATAAGCTGTGCAGGAATGAGTTAACATAGTAGGCCTGAGACTTATCTTTAGAATGACCTACTTGCAAGATTGGTTCTTGGCTGGTCAATGGGAATTTGGCTTTTGAAACCTTTCCTGAGCCAATATGGTTGTTTTGCCCACCTGGGACACTAACATCTGCTTTCATTCTGAGAGTCCAAATTTTTAGTGGGCAGAGGGTTTTGGGACCAGTCCCCTGTAAAAACCCTAGATTTTGAGTCTCTGATAGGTTTCCTGGGGCAGAAATGGTGCATCTTCCCTGAGAGAGAGTGTGCTCTCATGGGAGGTAGAGAGCCGAGCCCTACAAGCTCTTCTTGATAGGTCTTTTCCCCTTGCTGCTCTGGCTGTGTGTCCGGGTTGCTATAGAAAATCTTAGCTGTGAGTAGTACTTACTATATGCTGAGTCCTGTAAGTTGTTCCAGTGAATCACCAAACGTGAGGGGGTAGTCTCTGGGGCCCCCGAAATAGCTTAATGACATATTTGGCAAAGCAAATACCCTTGTACCTATGTTTCAGGTAAGAAATAGCAAGGACATAGCTAACACCCTCAGAGGCCCCGTGTCTGCCCCGTCTCATCCTCTACCCCAAAGACAACCATTATCCTGACTTGTGTGTAATCATTACCTTGCTTTTCTTTATATTCAATTGTCTCAAAAGTCTTGGTGCTGTTTTAGGCTATTTGACACATAAAAGATTCTTAAATTAAAACATAATTCAATTTTACAGTCTTTTTCTTTTTTTGTTAGTACTTTTTGTATCTTATCTGAGAAATCCCTTAGAAGTTATGAAGTTATTCTATATTATTCTCCAGAAACTTTCTTGGGTTTTTTTAAAAGATTTTATTTATTTGAGAGAGAGAAAGAGAAAGAGAGAGTGTGCACACATGGGGGAGAAGAGCAGAGGGAGAGGGACAAGCAGACTCCTGGGTGAGCAGGGAGCCGGACATGGGGCTTGATCCCAGAGTGCTGGGATCATGACCTGAGTCAAAGGCAGACATTTAACTGACTGAGCCACTCAGGCGCCCCCAGAAACTTTATTGCTTTGCCCTTTACGTTTAGATCTGCAGTTCACTTGAAAGTGATTTATGTGTTTGGAGTGAATGAAGTAGAGTTTAAACTTCATTTCTTTTCCATGTAGGTATCCAGGGCCGCAGCACCAACTACCAAAAAGACTCATTCTCTAGTGTTCTGCAGTGATAAATGTCATAAATTGTTACAAATTATCTGTGTGTGGGTTTGTTTCTGGGTCCTTTTACTCTTCCACTGGTCTTCCTGCCTGTCCTTACATCATCACCACTTTTTTTGTTTGTTTGTTTTTGAGAGAGCGAACGAGCACATGCAAGCAGGGGGAGAGGCAGAGGGAGAAGGAGAGAGAGAATCTCAAGCAGGCTCCATGCTCAGTGCAGAGCCCAATGTGGGGCTCAGTCTCACGACCCTGAGATCATGACCTGAGCCGAAATTAAGAGTTGGATACACAACTGACTAAGCTACCCAGGCGCCCCATCACTGGTATGGTTTTAAAGATGTTTTTTATTAGTGTTTATGTGTCTGGCAGAGCAAGTCTTAACCATAGTTATTTCCCTTAAGTGGTTATAAGGCTATCAGGTTTTCTGTTGTTGTTGTTTTTTTTAAGGTTTTATTTATTTATTTGAGAGAAAGTAAGAGAGAGCACAGAGGGAGAGCGAGAGGGAGAAGTAGACTCCCCGCTGAGCAAGGAGCCTGATGTGGGACTCGATCCTGGGACTCTGGGATCATGACCTGAGCTGAAGGCAGACACTTAACCAACAGAGCCACGCAGGTGCCCCTTCTGTTTCTTTTTGAGTGACTTTTGATAAGTTAATTCTTTTTTTAAAGATTTTATTTATTTATATGACAAAGAGAGACACAGCGAGAGAGGGAACACAAGCAGGGGGAGTGGGAGAGGGAGAAGCAGGCTCCCCGCTGAGCAGGGAGCCCGATGTGGGGCTGGATCCCAGGACCCCGGGATCATGACCTGAGCCGAAGACAGACGCTTAATGACTGAGCCACCTAGGCGCCCCGATAAGTTAATTTTTAAAGAAGTTTGTCCATTTCATGTAAATTTTAAAGTTTATTGGCATGATGTTGTTCAGGATCTATTATGATATTTTAACGTCTATGGTATATATAGTTAAGTCTCTTCTTTCAGTCCTGTTAACTGGTTTGTGTCTTTTCTCTTGTTTTTGGTAAGTCTTTTCACAGAACAAACTTTTAGCTTTATTGATCCTCTCTATAATTTATTATTTTTAGTTGTTTATAACTTTCTCTTTTCTATTCTCATCAGGCTTAGTTTTACATTTTCTAACTATTTAAGATAGATGCTTTCTGCTCATTAATTAATTTTCCGCCTTCTTTTCTAACCTTTATGGCTGCACATTTCCTGGTCACTGCCTCTTCAATTGCATATCACATTTTTATACACGGACTTCCATTATGTTCAGTTCCAAATATATTCCAGGACCCATTGTGATATCTTATTTGATGCACAGTTTATTTATAAGTATATTTATTTCTAAACATGGAGATTTCCTATATTTTTTTTCTTTTACCTTGAAAAATTAAAAATCTTTGGAAAAGTTGCCAGATTAGTACAGTAATGATCTTTTTTTTTTTTTTTTAAGATTATTTCTTTATTCGAGGAGAGGGAAGAGGGAGTGGGGGCAAGGGGAGCAGCAGGAGGACACCAAACTGAACGTAGGGTCTGAAGCAGAGCTCGATCTCAGGACCCTGAGATCGTGACCTGAGCTGAAACCAAGACTTGGACACTTAACCATCTGAGGCACCCAGGTGCCCCATGATCTATCTTCTTCTTAAGTGTATTTACATTCATAAAAATAGTTCATATGTTAGGTTGCAAGGAAAAAATTAGTAATTTCCATAAAGTAGAAATGTTACAAATAGTCCTTATCACTATACAACAAAACTGGAAATTTAAAATGAAATTTTATTTTATTTTATTTATTTTTTTTAAAGATTTTTATTTATTTATTCATGAGACTCAGAGGGGGAGAGAGAGAGAGATAGAGACAGAGGGAGAATCAGGCTCCCAAGGAGCAGGGAGCCCGATGTGGGACTCGATCCCAGGACCCTGGGATCATGACTTGAGCCGAAGGCAGATGCTTAACCATCTGAGCCACCCAGGTGCCCTAAAATGAAATTTTAAAAAAGCAGAAGACCGGTCCATATGGAAAATTAAACCCTCAATTAAAGAACTATTGGATGCAAGGAACTACAAAGAACTACAAATTGAAATAAAGGATTTCTTAAAATTAATTAAATGAAAACGCAACATCAGATTCTGTTAGATACATATAAAGTAGTGGTTGGGGGAAATTTATTGTCTTACACACATTGTCAATTTAGGAAGGAAAATAAATGAAGTAAATTCCAAACTTAGAAAGTTAGAAAAAGAACGAAAGAAAACAAAAGAAAGCACAAAAGAATAAAAAACAATAAAGACTAAAGCAGAGGTTAATGAGATGGAGAACAGAGAAACATCTGATTAAGAAATCACAATTTTAGATCTTAAACTATTTAACAAATCAGGTAAACTAATAGCTAAGTTAAGAATATTGGGAGAAATCACAAATACAAAATAACAAATGACAAGTGGAAAAAAAATTTTAATGATATTAATTTGCATACTTCTGTGTTAAATGATTTTGAAAATTCAAATGAAATGGAAAATTATTTAGGAAAATATAATTTACCAATATTGACGCCAGCAAAGATTGGAAGTTAAATAACTCAGTTTTCATAGAATAAGGTTATGAAAGAACTGTCCCATTGGACATAAAAAAAATACTAGATCTAAATGGTTTCATAGAGAAATTCTATTGAAAAATTTTTGAGTCCACATAATTCCAGTGCTAAGTACATTGTTTCAGAGCATAGGAAATGAAGGAAAACTTCCAAATTCTTTTTTGATTAGTTAACTTTGTATTCTTACTATTGTTGGTTTAGTCATCTGTCTTGAGTTGTTGAAGGACTAAAGTGAAATAAAATTTCCCCAAAACTTTCAGTCTTCTAGATGTCTTTGGGTTTTGTGTTTTTTAAAGCAGTTTTATTGATCTATAATAAACTGCATATATGTAGAGTGTACAATTTTTTGCAGGGGTGTGGTGGGGGGTGTGCAGAGGGAGAGGGAGAGAATCCCAAGCTGACTCCATGCTAACCGTGGAGCCTGACGTGGTGCTCAATCCCATGACCCAGAGATCATGACCTGAGCCGAAGTCAAGAGTCAGTTGCTCAACCAATTGAGCCATCCAGGTGCCCCTGTAAAGTGTACAGTTTGATCAGTTTTGATAGGAGGTATCATCACCACAATCAGGTTCATTAACATACTCATCTCTCCCAAAAGTTTCCTCATGCCCCTTTGTCTTGCCTCCTTTCTTACTTCCCTTCCCCTAGTCCAGAATGAAGAACTCCTGTAGTTCCTTAAAACAAATAACAGCCCAATTAAAAGTGTGCAAAGGATCTGAATGGACATTTTGTCAAAGAAGATACACAGATGACCAAAAAGCACATGAAAAGATGCTCAACATCACACATTTATTAGAGAAATGCAAATTGAAAACACAAGATACCATCTCACACTCGTTAGGATGGTTATTATAAAAAACAAAACAAAACAGAAAACAACAAGTATTGGTGAGGATGTGGAGAAATTGTGCACTGCTGGTGGGAATGTAGAATGGTGCAGCTGCTGTGGAACATAGTATGGCTATTCCTCAAAAATTAAAAATAATAGAATTACTGTAGAATCTAGGAATTCCACCTCCGGGTATAGACCCAAAAGAATTGAAAGCAGGGTTTCAAAGATAATTTGTACACACATGTTCACAGCAGCATTATTCACAATAACCAAAAAGTGGAAGCAACTCAAATGCCCATGGACAGAAGAATGGATAAACAAAATGTGTTAGATCTATACAGTGGAATATCACTAAGCTTTAAAAAGGAAGGAAATTCTGACACATGCTACAGCCATGAATAAACCTTGAAGACAATATACTAAGTGAAACAAGCCAGTCACAAAAAGACAAATACTGTATGGGTCCACTAAAGTAGTCAAATCCATAGAAACAGAAAGAATGGTGATTGTTGGGCTGGGGAGAGGGGAAGTGGAGAGTTATTGTTTAACAGGTATAGAGTTTCAGTTTTGCAAGATGAAAAAGTTCTGGCAATTGGTTGCACGACAATGTGAATATACTATAGTCCACTGAACCGTATGCTTAAAAATGATTAAGATGGTAAATTTTATATTACATGTATTTTAGCACAATTAAAAATATAAAAGGATACAGGAGTCAGCTTTAAGGAGCTCCATTCCCCCTAATCAAATATGAAAGCATTTGAGCATGAAAATAATGACAGTAATGGATTACAGCCCACCAAATATGTTAAGAATCCTTACTGATAAAAAGCAAATAGGGGAGAAGGGAAAGTTCTTTACAGTTTTATGCCAGCTACTGAATCATGGTGCCAACTACAAAGAATGATGGATGGGGTTATGAAAACCATCATTACACAAGCTGTTTACAATCATACTATTATTTCTTCAGGCATGAATCATCAATGGATACTAAAACAGTTACTTTTTCCAATTATCTTTTTATTACTGATTTCTTGCATAATTACATTTGGTTGGAGAACATCTTGGGACTTCAGTCCTTTGAAATTGTTGAGACTTGCCTTATGGCCTTGGTCATATGGTCGACCCAGGACCCTCGATCCCAGGACCCTGGGATCATGACCTGAGCCGAAGGCAGACGCTTAACCATCTGAGCCACCCAGGCGCCCTAAAATGAAATTTTAAAAAAGCAGAAGACCAGTCTACCATATATACCATATACATGGTCAGCTTCTGTAAGCGTCTATTCTTGAAAAGAACGCACATTTTGTAGTTGTAAAGGTTGTGTTATTCAGATCTTCTGGGTTGTTACTGATTAGTTACTTGTTCTATCAACTGCTGAGAGCTAATTTTAAATCTATAGTCTTTTTCTGTTTCTTATAATTCTTTTTTTAAAGATTTTATTTATTTATTTGAGAGAGAGAGAATGAGAGCTAGCATGAGAGGGAAGAGGGTCAGAGGGGGAAGCAGATTCCCCACTGAGCAGGGAGCCCGATGCGGAACTTGATCCCGGGACTCCAGGATCATGACCTGAGCTGAAGGCAGTCGCCTAACCAACTGAGCCACCCAGGCGCCCTGTTCCTTATAATTCTATCAGTTTTTGCTTCATGTATTTTGCAGTTACTTTATGGGCCATACAGATTTAAAGTTGTTATATCTTTCTAGTGAATTGAATTCTTTATCATTATACAGTGACCCTCTTTACCTCTAGTAAGGCTTTTTGTCTTAAGATCTATTTTGTCTGATATTAATATAGCAATCTCAGCTTCCTTCTGGTGAGTTTTTACATATATTTTTCATCTTTCAACCTTCCTATACACCTGGTGTTTTAGATATGTCTCTAACAAACAGCAAATGTAATAGTTAGATTTCATTTTTTAAGTTCAGATTGATAACCTTTTCAGCCAAAGTAATTGGTCAATTTATATTTATTGTAACTAACAAATACTTGGATTTAAATCTGCTACTAACTTATTTTGTACTTTGTATTATATTTTTCCTTTTCTCTCCTTTTTTATAGCTTTTCTTAAAGATTTACTTATTTTTTTTAAAGATTTTATTTATTTGAGAGAGAGAGAATGAGAGACAGAGAGCATGAGAGGGAGGAGAGTCTGAGGGAGAAGCAGACTCCCTACTGAGCAGGGATCCCGATGCAGGACTCGATCCCGGGACTCCAGGATCATGACCCAAGCCGAAGGCAGTCTCCTAACCAACTGAGCCACCCAGGCGCCCAAAGATTTATTTATTTGAGAGTGAGAGAGCGTGTGAGCAGGGGAAGAGGCAGAGGGAGAGGGAGAGAATTCTCAAGTAGACTCCCCACTGAGCGTGGAGTCCGAGGCGCGTCTCCATTCCACTGCCCTGAGATCATGACCTGAGCTGAAATCAAGAGTTTTAAGTTACTCTATTTTTTATTCTTCAGTGGTTACCTAGAAAGTGCAGCATGCATATTTGTCCTCTCAAAGTCTAAAGCTAAACAACACCGTACACCCCTCACAACACACAGACCTTGGAGCACATTAACTTTCTTTACCTTACTTATGTGTCATTACTGTTGAGTGTTTTAACTATTTATTTTAGTCCTGCAAGACATTATTGTTACTTTGTGCAGTCAAGGCTTTCATAGATTTAGCTACATATTTGCCACTTTCTTGACTTCTTCAGTCCAGCTATCATCTGAGAACTTCCAGGTAGGCTCACTTTTCTACTACCTTAGGTACCTCCTTCAGAATCTCATTTAACGAGAGTCGCTGGGGGCAAACTGCTGGTTTTGATGATCTGAAAATGTTTGTATTTCACCTTGATTTTTTTAGAACAACTTTGAGATGTAATTCACAAAACGTGAAATTCGCCCATTTAAAGAGTACAGCTCAGTGGCTCTTATTATATTCACAGACTTGTGTAATCATTGTCGCGGTTGATTTCAGAATATTTTCCTCAACCCAAAGAGAACCTCCACACCCCTTGCCATCACCCCCCAATCTGATCACCACCCCCACCCCCAGGCAATCACTAACCTACTTCCTTTATACAGCTTTGCTTATTCTGTACATTTCATATAAACAGAATCATACCATATGTGAGTTTTTGTGACTGGCTTCTTTCCCTTAACGTAGTATGTCAAGGTTCATCATTATTGTAGCATGAATCAGTACTCTATTCCTTTGTATGACCAAATAATATTTCATCGCAGGGATACACATGTTTTATTTTTCCATCTGTCAGTGGATGGCCATTTGGGTTATTTCTACTTTTTGGCTATTATGAATAATGCCTCTGTGAACATTCAGGTACAAGTATTTGTTTGAATCCATGTTTTCCGTTCTTTTGAGTATATATCTAGGAGTGAAATCTCTCTCTGTTTAATCTTTTGAAGTACTGCCAGACTTTTCCAACACAGCTGCACCATTTTATACTCTCAACAGCAGTGTATGAGGGTTCCAATTTCTCTGCATTCTCAACACTTATTATCTGTTGCTTTTGTTATAGTCAGTTTTAAAAGTAACAGCTTTACTGAGATGTAATTCATATACCACAAAATTCATCCTTTTAAAGAATATGGTTCAGTCTCGATTTTTGGAGGATATTTTTGCTGGGAAAAGAGTTCCAGGTTATTTTCTGTCAGCACATGAAAAATATCATTCTACTGTCTTCTGATTTTCATTTTTGCTGAAGAGATCAATTTTCTATTCAAATGTTGTACAATGATATATTTTGGTGTGGATTTCTTTTTTATCTATCCTGCTCAGAATTTGTTTGCTTTCTTGAATCTGAAGATTTGTGTCTTTGATTCTGGAAACATCCCAGCTGTTACCTTTTTAAGTATTAGTTCTACACCATTTTCTCCTTTCTGGAACTAGATTTCTGTTTAATTTCTGTTACAGTTTCTTACTGTATCTTCCATGTCTTCTAACTTCTCATATTTTCCATCTGTTTTCTTTATCTGTGTAAGCATTTATTAAGTCAGAAACCATGAAGGATCTTAGATTTTGCCCTTCTTTTAAACTAGCAAGTTAGCCTGTCACAGGTTTTTATACACACATATGTGTACATTGACATAGTACTGACAAGACCCAAGACCCCTGGATCAGAGATATAGACAATTTATTACAGCAAACACAGCCAACAATATCTTGCATCGGTTCCCCATGCCCTAATGCCCACAGGGTGAGGTGATGAGGGCAAGGTGATACCTGTGCATGCATACAGCTTAGTGCATCACAGAAAAGGAACTCCAAAATTTAGAGACTCTGAGCACTTAAGGATTGCTGACACACTGCACATCCTTCCCTCCAGAGAGATTACTCGTTACCCTAGGATGTAGGCAAATCTGCCCTGGGTGAGATGGGGAAGGTGTCTTAAGGTTTATTACCCTGAAATGTAAGGAAATGTCTCCAGGGAGAGAAAGGAGATGGCTTTGTCTTTACTACTGTGGGATGTCTCTGGGGAGGTATGACTCCAGATCTCTCTTTGAGGGACACGCTATGTCTAGCTGCCAAAAATTTAACATGTCCTTTGCTCAAAAGGCTTGGACCATGTAGGAATGTGAGA
This sequence comes from Eumetopias jubatus, assembly GCF_037043125.1. Lineage (NCBI taxonomy): Eukaryota > Metazoa > Chordata > Mammalia > Carnivora > Otariidae > Eumetopias > Eumetopias jubatus. Next base: position 122,567,808 of record NW_028274813.1, read on the forward strand.
AATCCCTGGAGACGGATCCTGGACACTTTCTTCTGATTTTCCCTCCCATTTACTAATTATCTCTTTAGTTGCGTGTAATGTACTGGTAAATCCATTCATTGAATTCTTAATTTTGGTTATTTTTCATTTTTAGAAGGTCTCTTGGCAAGATCATTTTTATAGTTTTCTGTTTATTGCAGATACTTCCAAGCTCGTTTTTGATTTTTCTAAACACAATAAGTTTAATTACTTCAAACTTTTATGCCTAATACTGTTTGACTGTTTCTGTATTACAACTAGTTCTCATTCTTGGTGCCTTGTTTTCTTGTGTACTTGCCTATTTTTGTCTGTGTTTGCTACACGTTGTCTTGAAAAATTATTTATGGAAATTATTTAAGCCCTAAGATAAAGGTATATTTCTCCAGGGACATTTTTGCATTTGCTTCTGCCAGGTGCTTTGGAGTTAGGATCACTTTAATCTAAGTTCATGACTCGAAGTTTTAAGGAATTATTCAGGTCTAAAAATTGATTTGAAAATATTCTTGGACTTGTGGTCTCAGGGTCTGTCCCACTTAGTCCCCCAGCAACTGGTAACTTCCCATTGCTTACAGACACCAGGGATAGAAATGGGGTTTACTTTTGGTTTACGTTTTCCCAAATCATATAGCCATTGGGGGTGCTGGTTTTATAGGGGAGCATTTCCCACATTGTTTAGGCCTTAATTCTCATTTTTTCCATCTTTTCCCTCCAAGGCTATCAAAATTGATATCTAGATTCTCGGGATTAGACATCTGTCTTAGGACAAAAGCAATTTCAGTGTCTTCCATAACTCTCTGGTTGCCCACTTTCATTTAGATTTTGGCCTGATAATTTTTTTTAACTTCTTGTCAGAGATTTGATGTATTTAATAATTCCTTTTTTTTTTTTTTAACCCAACAGTAATCTAGAGCAACTATCAACAAACCTTTTCTATAAAGGGCCAGATAGTAAATAGTTTAGGCTTTGCAGACCAGATAGTCTCTGTCATAACTACCCAACTATGGTGTTAAAGCAGCCATAGGTAGTATGTGAACAAATAAGCATGGTTGCGTTTCAGTAAAACATTGCTTACGAAAACGGGCTGCAGTCCAGATTTGGCCCATGAGTCATAGTTTGCCAGCTCCTGATCTAGAATATATATATATTTTTTAAAGATTTTATTTATTTGAGAAAGAATGAGAGAGAGCACGAGAGGGAAGAGGGTCAGAGGGAGAAGCAGACTCCCCTGCTGAGCAGGGAGCCCGATGTGGGACTCGGTCCTGGGACTCCAGGATCATGACCTGAGCCGAAGGCAGTCGCTTAACCAACTGAGGCCACCCTTGCACCCTAGAATATATTGCTTGCTGAACACCCCAGTAACGCTTGTTAAATACTAATTATTTTCCCTATCTTGTTATGTTTCTCTCACCACACATTAAACATTATGTTTTGGAGACTAGAATTTTCTTTTTTAAAGATGCATACCATGCCATTTAAATTACTGTTATATTTAACATAATTGTATTTCCCAATGTTATTTCGTCTTGTGCTTTTGTCAGATGAACTTTAGAAACATTTTTGTTGAGTCTTGTGAAGTGTTCTTGTGGTGTTTTCATTGGAATTTTGTTAAACTCGTGAATTAATTTATGAAAAACTGTTATCTTAATGATACTTAAAACTTTCATTGAAGAATATAAAATACTTGTCTATGAAATATTTTTCCAAACTTTTCTTTATTTCTCCCAGCAATATTTGGTCATTTTCTTTATATCATGAAGATGTATGTCTTTTGTTAGGTTAATTGGTAGTTTAATACTTGTCATTGCTATTGTTAACTGAATGCTTCTTAAAAATTGTATTTTCTATAGTTAGTTATTACCACTACACAAGAATGCACTTGACTTCTGTGGATTTCTATTTATCTTTTATTTAACCACTTTGCTGAAGTTTTAATTATCTATTGTTAAGACTGATTTCCTTTGGATTGTGTTGGTATATAATCATATTGTCTGCATGTAATGACACTCTCATCTCTTTTTTTCTAGTATTTTCCTTTTTGAATATTTTTGCATTGGCAAAAATGTCCAATATGCGAGTGAAAAGAAGAGAACAGCCTTGTTTTTTGCCCCTATTTTTATTGGATTCACCCCTACTGTAAAATATAAGATACTACATTGGGCCTTAATTTTAACTTCTGTGTTTTAGTCTATTAGAAATAGAGTTTTATCAGATGGCTTTTCAAAAATGCATTGGTAGTACATACTGTATAATTCTCTATATATGAATAAAGAAGTTCAAGAAGAGGCAAAACTAATCATTTTTAATAGAGTCAGATAGTGGTTACATCTGGGGTATATTAACTGGGAAAGGGAACAAGAAAGCATATTGAGGTGTTAGAAATGTTCTGTACTATGATTTGAATGTTGTTTATATAGTTGAATATATAAGGAAAACTATATTGAGACGTACATTTAAGTTCAGTGCACTTTACTGCTTATGTGTTTTACTAAAATACACCACTAGAAATGTATTTTTAAAATCTGTTGATCTGATCATACCGATTTTTATTAAGTAAACTGTTAAGATGACATATCATATTAATGGTTTTACTTAATGTTAAACCAGCTTTACATTTCTGAGATAAGCCATAGTTGATCACAGTTAAAGTTCTTTTGAGGGGTGCCCGGTTGGCGCAGTTGGTTAAGCACCTGACTCTTGGTTTCGGCTCAGGTCGTGATCTCAGGGTCGTGAGACTGAGCCCTGCATCAGGCTCCACGCTCAGAGCTGAGTCTGCTTGAGTTTCTCTCTCCTTTTCTCTCTGCCCCTTTCTCCCCCCACCCTGTGCACATGTGTACACTCTCACATTCTCTCTCTCTCTCTCAAATAAATAAATAAATCTTTAAAATAATAAAGTCCTTTTGAGCCATCCTTTCTATATTCTTTAAAATTATTTTTATTCTTTCATTTAATAAGTATTAGTTAAGTGCTATGTACTTAGAGACACTATGGGTTATAAAACCAATAATGGGGATGCCTGGGTGGCTCAGTTGGTTAGGCATCTGCCTTTGGCTTGAGTCGTGGTCCCGGGGTCCTGGGATCGAGTCCCCTATCGGGCTCCCTGCTTGGCAGGGAGCCTGCTTCTCCCTCTGCCTGCCGCCCCCCCCGCTTGCGCACACACACTCTCTCTCTCGCTCTCACAAATAAATAAATAAAATCTTAAAAAAGAAAATAATGGCCCAGTCTGCGTAGTACTTACAATCTAGTAGAAGAAATAACCAATCAAATAATTACAAAAATGAATGTAGAGTTAAAACTACAATAACTGCAATTGAGGAGTATCTGTTATTATAAGAGTGTATTATAGGGGAATTGTTCTTTATCAAACACACACATACATATATTGCTTACTGTCTACCAGAGACCATTCTAAACACTTCACAAATATAATTCACCTAAATTCACATAACAACCACATGAGGTGGGTGGGCACTGTATAGATGAGGAATCTGAAGTATAGAGAGGTTAAATGATAATGTCCAAAGGTACTTAGCTAATAAGTGGCAGAGTCAGGACAGAAACCCATGTACTTTGGCCCAGAACCCATGCTCTTAACCTCTTATGCTACTACCTAAATATGGAGTTTTCCTTAAGGAAGTAATGATTCAGTTGACATGTTGAAGGATGAGTTAGGAGTAAATTGTGTCAAGAGGGTCTGATAGAAGCCTCTTGTTTCAGGAAGGAGCATATAGTCAACTATGTCATATACTTAGAGGTCAGCAAAGAGAAGGGTCAGAAAAGGCTATTGGATTAAGTAACAGAGAGATATTAGTGGCCCTATTAAGCGTTTAGCATTGTGGTCAGGGTAGAAGCCAGATTTATAAGCGGAGAAGAGTGGTTGTGAGAGTGGGGAAATGGAGAGTGAAGGTAAGTCTTTCAGGAAGTTTGGCTCTAGGGGTACCTGGGTGGCTCAGTCAGTTAAGCGTCCAACTCTTGATTTCAGCTCACGTCTTGATCTCAGGGTTGTGGGATTAAGTGCAGCGTCCGGCTCCACGCTTGGCAGGGAGTCTGCTTGTCCCTCTGCTCCTGCTCCTCCCTTGCATGAGCTCTCTGTCTCAAATAAATAAAATCTTTTTTTTAATTTTTTTTATTTTTATTTTTTTATTTTTTTAAAGATTTTATTATTTATTTGAGAGAGAGAGTATGAGAGACAGAGAGCACGAGAGGGAAGAGGGTCAGAGGGAGAAGCAGACTCCCCGCTGAGCAGGAAGCCCGACGTGGGACTCGATCCCGGGACTCCAGGATCATGACCTGAGCCGAAGGTAGTCGCTTAACCAACTGCGCCATTTTTTTTAATTTTTTAAATTTATTTATTGAGAGAGAGAGAGCATGAGAGGGAGGAAGGTCAGAGGGAGAAGCAGACTCCCTGCAGGGAGCCCGATGCAGGACTCGATCCTGGGACTCCAGGATCATGACCTGAGCTGAAGGCAGTCGCTTAACCAACTGAGCCACCCAGGCGCCCTCAAATAAATAAAATCTTTAAAAAAAAAAAAAAAAGTATGGCTCTACAGGAAAGGAGATACAGAGTCATATAAAGTGTCGTGTTTTGGGGTTTTAGTGATAAATAGAGTAAGATTTTTGGGAAGTTGGAGGATGTGTAGGGGAATCTAAAGCTTCAGGTGGAGAACTTGATCTTGTCAAAGAGAGTAGGCTGGGTCCACATAAAGGGTGGGCTTGCATGTTTGGCAGCAGAAAAGTGAGAAAGTTTCCTGTGGTGGTTTCTGTGTTCTCTGTAATGTAGAAAGGAAGTCATATGCTGAGAGAGAGGAGTAGGAAGTTTGAGGAAGTAAGGTGAGAGTAGATTAACCAAAGAAATGTACTTTTCCCCAGCAGAGCTGCAGGCCCATTTGAGGTTGGTGAGCATGAACTTAAGTTTCTTACTTTGTTCTTATGATGTTTTAGGGTCAGGATCATGCTTGTGTTATAGCATGAATTTGGTGCTTTTTAGAGAAACTTTATAGTTCTTTCTGTTTTTGACTGTTCATTTTGGTTTCCTATATCTTGTATCGATATTGAGGACATTTTTTTCAGAAAAGTATTTAATTTGGATTTTTCAAATCAACTGTCATACTTTTGTACTTAGTGTTTATATGTTTCTCTTTATGTTTTATTTCTTTTTTTGTATTTTACCTTGTCCTTTCATATTTTATTTTACTATTTGTCCCTTTATTGTGCTCTAGAAACAACCTCTTAGTGTTATCAGTTCCCCTAATTTTTCTTTATTGGCTTTCATGCCATTAAAAAAAATTTTTTTTAGGGGCCTGTGGGTAGGTCAGTTGGTTAAACATCTGCCTTTGGCTCAGGTTGTGATCCTGTGGGGTGCTGGGATTGAGCCCTGCATCAGGCTCCCTGCTCAGTGGAGAGCCTGCTTCTCCCTCTCCCTCTCTCTCTGTCAGATAAATAAATAAAATCTTAAAAAAATTTTTTTTGAATTGTTATTCTGTGCTTTTTCTAAGATTATACAATGTATAACTAGTTCCTTGTTTTCCTTTCCTTCAGTCATACTCAGATAAAGCAGATTTTTTAAATTTTATTTTATTATGTTAATCGCCATCATTAGTTTTTGATGTAGTGTTCCATGATTCACGGTTTGCATATAACACCGGGTGCTCCATTCAATACATGCCCTTTTTAATACCCATCACCAGACTAACACATCCCCCTACCCCCCTCCCCTCTAGAACCCTCAGTTTGTTTCTCAGCATCCATGGTCTCTCACGGTTCATCTCCCCCTCCGATTTCCCCCCCTTCATTTTTCCCTTCCTATTATCTTTTTTTTTTTAACATATAATATAGAATGGATAAAGAAGATAAAGCAGATTCTTACAAAGGGTTATGGGTTTCTGGTGGGACTCAGAACCACCTGAAACTTATGACAAAATTGTGTTCATTTTTCTGGACAGAGGGTCCATTACTTTCATCAGATTGTTATCAGAATCTCTGACCTAAAATGCTAAGAACCACTGCCAACTAAGAGTTCAATATATAGTGTTTTAATTTTCACTGTTTAAAAATAGTATTATTCTATAATATTGAGATTTTCTTATCAGCTCCAGTTGTTTTATTTAGACCATAATTTAAACTTTCTAAATTTTGCTTTTATTTTCCTTATTAATTTGTTTTTATTAACTTGTGCCTCCAAGTTGAAACTATGTAATCTCTACCTTTTTTGTTTTTTTTTAAGATTTTATTTATTTATTTGACAGAGAGAGACACAGCGAGAGAGGGAACACAAGCAGGGGGAGTGGGAGAGGGAGAAGCAGGCTTCCCACGGAGCAGGGAGCCCGATGTGGGGCTCGATCCCAGGACCCTGGGATCATGACCTGAGCTGAAGGCAGACACTTAACGACTGAGTCACCCAGGCACCCCTCTACTTTTTTGTGTATATTGTTTCTTTGACAGTTTTTTTTATTGCTTATCAACATTTTTTAAAGGATTATATTCTCTACTTCTCATTTTATTCCTGCCAGATACCATTTAGTTCTGGAATCATAGAAGGCTAATTTTAGAAGGAAACACAGAAATTCTCCCACCCAACCCCCTTATTTTACAAATGAGGATGCTAGAGAGAGTAAATGAATTCCTCCAAGGCACACAGTGAATTTGTGGCAGGATTGACCAAAGAAGCTGGGATCTTAGTACATTTCTCATTTCCACTGGTCTTTGCGTTTTGTAGTAAAGTGAAGCTGATCTTACAGTTCTGTTTCTTTCCATTATTTCTCCTTGCATTTTTAATAGTTTGAGCTTTATTCATTTTCTTGCTATGTTGTTTGGGTCATAGAGATTAAGTATAGTTTGGGCTTTTTATCATTCTGCAATGACTTTTATTTATTCCCTTTGCCTTGGACTCTTCTTTGATATAATGTGTAGGTTCTTTTTATAGCTCTTACCCGTTTTAATTTTACTTATCAAATATAACTGGAAGTTAAATAAAAGTCTAAAAGATGGAGAATTACTTTAAATACATTTTTACTACGGGTATTAAAAAGAGAGAGAGATAATTAAAACCTTTGTAATAAAAATAGCGATATGGAAGATCTTTGGGAAAATGGACCTAGCAACCACGTGATACTCAGTAATTAATAAATTTCCCTTTCTTGTGGGATACAGTCAGATTCCACATTTTGACAGCTCTGCTTTTCTTGGATAACTCACACAGATATGCCTCTTCCTAGAAGATAAACTATGTATGACAATAAATGAAGAAAACACACGTTTATGAAATCCTAGTCAAAAGTCCCTCTTCTTCTAGAAATTGTGTTTGCTTGCTGTTTGGTTAGAGAGAGTGTTGCTTGTCCCTGGTGCCTCGTTGAGGTGAAGTTGAGGTTTGTAAGGTTATGATTGGCCCTCACTTTTGCCCCAGGAAAGTTAGCTCCTCCCTTTGAACAGTAACCAAGTGGAGCTCACCCCTGAAACCTCCACTACCAGCAGAAAAGTGGAAACAGTGCGAGACATACCTGAAAGTTAGTTGGCACTGGATTTCTTAAGAGCAGTCTTTTTAAGTAGTGTATCCCCATGTCCTGAAGTAGCCATCCTAAGACAACAAAAAGAATAAAAGAAAGGCTTGACCTAGAAAGAAGGTAGTACTGATTGTGATAGATCCCATAATAGTAACTTTAGTCTCATTTATTTGAAAGAAAAGGAATTCTGCCCTTAAAGAAAAAAAAGGAAGAAAACTTGGCTTTCTCTGTCCTATGTCCTTCTGTTTTTCTGCAGTCTTTAACCTTACTTTTGTTGTAATAACTGTGCATTTCACAGCAACAGTCGTTTTCCTGCCAGTGTTCTCAGAATACGTCTCAGACCTGGTTAACTCAGATGAGCCGCTCCTTCCACGAACTTTTTAAATTTTTGTTTCTATTTGTTTATTTTGAAACACTGAAAGAAGTTAATGGTTTATTATGATTTATCGTATTAAACAACCTAGAAGTTCGCAGCCACCAGCATTTCCAGCGCAGTTTCAGGTGCAGTTGGGAATTCAGGCATTTCTGTGGCGCTGTTAGTGTAGTGAACCTTGTAGGGAAAATACACATGTACTTTTTTTTTTAAGAGAGACTGGTGGTAGGGGCAGAAGGAGAGAGAGAATCCCAAGCAGGCTCCATGCCCAGTGCGGAGCCCCACGCGGGGCAGTCTCCCGACACCAAGATCATGACCTGAGCCAAAATCAAGTCTGATGCCTAACTGACTGAGCCACCCAGGCACCCCCACACATACTTTTGATAGCATACATGAAGGGATCTCTCTGAAATTGACCTCAGTAGTCTCATTCTCAGCAGACTGACTCGGGCCACGTCAACGTGGCTTTTAGTGTTCTGGATGTTAGTGCATCTTCTCTTTCCACATTAAGTTCATGACCATCCGAAGACATCAGTTTGACATCCATGGGCCTTCACAGCCATCATAGGTGTTCTCTTCTCTACCCCTGATGTTCTTAGGAAATTCTGCTTCACTTCCACAGGAATTTTCGTAGTTTCCTGGCAAGGCAGGGACACAGAGTCTGCAAGCCACCCCTTGTGTCTACCAAAATTTGTGTTTTTATAAAGTCAGTGTTGCTATTTGAACATTTCTCTTTTTTTAAAGATTTTTTTATTTTATTTTATTTTATTTATTTATTTTTTTAAGATTTTATTTATTTATTTGACAGAGAGACACAGCGAGCAAGGGAACACAAGCAGGGGGAGTGGGAGAGGGAGAAGCAGGCTTCCCGCGGAGCAGGGAGCCCGATGCGGGGCTCGATCCCAGGACACTGGGATCACGACCTGAGCCGAAGGCAGACGCTTAACGACTGAGCCACCCAGGCACCCCAAGATTTATTTATTTTAGAGGGAAAGAGTGTGCATGTGTGTGTGAGCTGGGGGAGGGGCAGAGGGAGAGAAGCAGACTCCCTACTGAGCATGGAGCCCCATCTATTTGCAAATTTCTTAACAACCAATTTGGGAGATAAGGCTTGTACCTCACAATGTTAAAACTCTAGGCACCTGTGTGGTACAGTCAGTTGTGCATCCGACTCTTGGTTTGGGCTCAGGTCATGATGGAAGGGTTGTGAGATTGAGCCCCCCCATCAGGCTCCACACTCAACCTGGAATCTGCTGGAAATTCTCCCTCTGTTCCCTACCCCTACTCGCTCTCCTACTCTCTCTCGTCTCCCTCTCTCAAATAAATAAATAAATAAATCTTAAAAAAAAAACAAACCAAAAAAAAACTCCAAGAAGGTATTTCTCTTCTTGTCACAAGTGAATGAAAGTTGTTTGGATCTTTTTTTTTTTTTTTTTTCCTTTTAGGGGCACCTGACTGGCTTAGTCAATGGAGCATGCAACTCTTGATCTCAGGGTTGTGAGTTCAAGCCCCATGTTGGTGTAGAGATTACTTAAATTTTTTTCCCTTTTAGTTTAATGTCATTGGACTACTTCTTAGTATCACAGCCTGTTTGTTAAATAAAGGTCCTCTCAATTTCTGGCCTAAACTCAAATTAAGGTACTGTTCAGATAGGACCCCTTTGGTCGTTTATTTTTTGCCCTTGGTTTCTTTTAATTTACAAAGACTTAACAGAAGTCTCGTTTACTGGGTATATGTTTATGTATATGTTTTGTATTCCGGCTCTGGATTGTTATCATCCTCTCATTCCTTCTTTTTACTCATTTATTTATTCTTTCTGGTCTTGTGGTTTATTTTGTTTCATTCAGTAATTTTTTTCTCACTTTTGAATCAGTATTTTGCTTATTACAGTGGCTTAAGAATGATTTCCCTCCTGTAAGTGAGAGAAAATTGTTGATCATTTTCCAAATTATACTTGTGATTTCTGTGGTGAGTCTAATTCAGAAGTTTATTTTACTTTAAGTTTTTTGGGCTCATTACTTTGTTCCTCTTCTTTGGTATTGTGAAACTTTTCACTGGTCTCTATTTTCAATTTATTTTCCTCCTTTAATTTTATATCACTGATCTTTGCTGTTGTTAGTAAACAATTTTTTTATGTGTTAAACAATTTAATGTTCTAATGGAGTAGGTACAAAGGAGACACCTTTTTGCTTCTCAGCACTCACCAACTTCTTTTTTTTTTTTTTAAGATTTTATTTATTTTTAGCACAAGCAGGGGGAGCGGCAGGCAGAGCAGGGAGAGGGAGAAGCAGGCTCTCTGCCAAGCACGGAGCCCAATGTGGGACTTGATCCCAGGACCCTGGGATCATGACCTGAGCCGAAGGCAGACGCTTAACCGACTGAGCCACCCAGGCGGCCCAGCACTCACCAACTTCTTAAGAGCGTTCCCACTAAAGGATTATGAATAGAAAATTGTGAACATAATAAAAAAAAGGAAAATAAAAGAAAATTGTGTGCTTGCTACCATGCTTTGGAATATGTCTCTGGCTAGAGGATGCTGCCCTCTGGGAATAACCAAAGTGTCATGTTGCTTAAAAATAGGGAAAGGTGGTCCAGGGTTAAGGCTGACTGCATGCTAACTATGAATCCATAATGTGTCACTACAGTTATGAAATATTTAATCAAACATTTGTACTATCGAGATGACTGACTACACATATCATCATGCTATGGAGTAATGTTGGAAATCTCTTAGAGTACCATGGCTGGTTTTGATCCAAAAATAAATAAGACATGGAAAATTCATAGAGGGATAAGATAAAAACTTAGAAGGAATGTGGGAAAAAGTTAAGTAATGATGATGCCATGGACCATTTTGTTCTACTTAGTGTCTTAAGGTTGAAGGTCTGTGTTCCCCTGCCTCCGTGTCAGCTGCTAAGGTTGAAATTCTGAGAGGCAGCAGTGTGACTTCACTGTTTCTTGTTTATACCGTGAAGGACTTCCACACTGGACGGACCTTGGAGAGAGCATATTTCAACAAAAGACCATTCCTTTTAACTGGACATAAAATGGGGAGGTGCCAGGGCTTCTGGTAGGCTCAGTCAGAGGAGCGTGTGGCTCTTGATCTCGGGGTCATGAGTTCAAGCCCCACATTGGGACGAAATGGGAAGGTGCCTTTGGACACATACATGGAGACTGTGGTCTTAACATATTCTTCATGAAAAACATCAGGGCTCTTTGGGGAAATGGCTGATTCTAAGTCTGGGGCAAAAAGTGCACAAGATTAGCCTGGAATATCTTTTCATTCCAGATAGCAGGGGAGCTCGCAAAGACTAGTAAGGTTATGTCAAAAGGACTAAGGAGACTCCCACTGGCCAAACATGAAATAATGGGAGAATCAATAAGGACGATAACCATTGGACTAAAATATACCTAATATGTTTAACCTGTGAGTTTATAATACTGAAGAAAAAATTGACCCTCACTGGGGGTTGTTGGAAAATCAAGTCAGGGACACCCGGGTGGCTCAGTTGTTAAGCGTCTGCCTTCGGCTCAGGTCATGATCCCAGGGTCCTGGGATCGAGCCCCGCGTCGGGCTCCCTGCTCAGCGGGGAGCCTGCTTCTCCCTCTGCCTCTCCCCCTGCGTGTGCTCTCTCTGCCAAATAAATAAAGTCTTTAAAACAAACAAATCAAGTCATTGTTTTGGAAATTAATAAGTAAAGGAAAGAATCTAACATTTATCCTGTCTTTCCTGTGTGAACTGTACTATACTAGGTAACAAAATAGTAGATCAGAGGCGGCTTCTCTTGATAGAAATATTGCAAGTAATGAATAAAGAAGGGACAGCAGGATTACAACACATTATTTGAGGAGGTTAATTTCCAGAATGGTAAGGTGAGGACCCTGGGGTGTGTGTACAGATGAAACGATATTGGAGGAGTTGATAATTGTTGACTCTGGGTGACGGGTGTATAGGAGTTCATTATAACCCCTCTGTCTACTTTTTTATGATTACTTTGGTAACAACTTTATTAACATCTAATTCACAGGGGCGCCTGGGTGACTCAGTCGTTAAGCGTCTGCCTTCAGCTCAGGTCATGATCCCGGGGTCCTGGGATCGAGCCCCGCGTCGGGCTCCCTGCTCCGCGGGAAGCCTGCTTCTCCCTCTCCCACTCCCCCTGCTTGTGTTCCCTCTCTCGTTGTGTCTCTGTCAAATAAATAAAAAGTCTTTAAGAAAAAATACAATTCACATTATCAGTGTGAATTATTCAGTGTTTATTAATTAATTAGCTATTTTACCTAAAGCATATTAAAGAGGAAGAAGAGGCAGAAATCATTCCTTCTGGAGAATGTGGAACAAAATTTATATCATAATCGTCTTCATCAAGCTGGACAAATGGGAATTTCTCAATTGAATATAATTCCATTTCCTCCAAGTTGTTTTCACTACTATCTAAAGTAAAATAGGGGCACCTGGCTGGCTCAGTCAGAGGAGTGTGACTTTTGATCTTGGTCGAGAGTTTGGGTTTTTTGGGTCAATAAACTGTTTCGACATTTTTTCACAACTGGGTGGTATTTGAAATATGAAACCCTTAACTCACATTGAATGTAGAGATTAATAAAATAAACAAACTTAAAAAAAATCAAGTAAAACAGTTGTTAAACAGATCATTCTAATAATCAGCTAGTGGAGTGTGATTTATGTAAAACTTCATATTTCCATGAATATCATCTAGTGTTGTTAACCCTTCCTCTTAAGGTACATGGCATAAAATAAACGAAGATCTCTGGTAAAGATGGAATGGGAAAGAGGGTTGTAACTGTCAGCCTGAATGAGAACTTTTGACTGTGCATAGATATCAGCTATCCTGTCTTCCTTCGGCCTCACGAATTTTAAGGTGGCTGAGACTGCATTATCCTGCACGGTAGCGCAGCAGTATCACACTTGTCGCACGAGGGGTATAAAGGTGCATGATGAAAGTACTCTTTCGGGCAGAGACTTAATGATTGTGAAGCACGGCATCTTGCGGGAAAACCATTGTTCTCACTGGTGATGCCTTTCTTCTTTTCTCTTCACCTGTTCCTGTGGTTTTCTGCGTGCTCTCGTCGTTCATTCCCACCTCACTCCCATCCAGCTTGTTTACTCTTCAAGCCCAAGCCGGGTCCTGTTTTTCTCCAAACCCTTTACAGATAATGATAATCTCTTCTCTGATGTCTTTTGTGCTTATTTTAGCTTTGAGGGAAACCAGGTCATTTTGCTATTTGAGTGAGCCGTCAGTGAGTTAAGGGTTTTATATTTCAAATACCACCAGTTGTGAAAAAATGTCGAAACAGTTTATTGACCCAAAAAACCCTAATTCATCTGAGCACAGTTGGAAAGTACTGCACACCCCCGCCCCCAAGAAATACTGTGATTAATGCAAAGTGCGTAACTCCGCTGATAGTTCTTTTCCTCACTGTTTAGGATCATGGCCGCTGTTCCCCAGAATAATCTACAGGAGCAACTAGAGCGCCATTCAGCCAGCAAACTTAATAACAAATTAAGTCCTTCTAAACCAAGATCTTTGTAAGTATTTTGGCTTTCATACACACACTGACCCACAGTATCATACAAATGAAGTATCTTTCAACCCTTTCACTGCGCAGATGAGGAAATGAAGCTGAGGGGTCCTTGATGTTCCCACTTTGCAAATTAACGGTAGAGCATTTGCTTTAGCAGCTCAGGTAATAAATGTTCAGTACCTTCGCATGGTTCCTGGCGCATAATACTTGCTCAGTAAATATCTGTGGGCTGAATGAATAATGAATCTTCTTATAAATTTGGGCACATAGATACTTTTAATATTTTAATATAATTTTATATCCATTCCAAAAACAGTTTTTTTTTTTTTTTTAACCAATGAGCCACCCAGCTGCCCCTGAGCCATATATATATCTTTTTGATGTAGTGTTCCATGATTCATTGTTTGTGCGTAACACCCAGTGCTCCACGCAGAACGTGCCCTCTTTAATACCCATCACCAGGCTAACCCATCCCCCCACCCCCCTCCCCTCCAGAACCCTCAGTTTGTTTCTCAGAGTCCATCGTCTCTCATGGTTCCCAAAAACAGTTTGTAAGGACACTGTAGCTCTCCATTTCTTTTCTTTCCTCCAAGCTAGACTCCAAACTCCTTCTGACAGTATTTAATAATAATTTCTATTCTTTAATAAATATTTCTATTCTATTTGATAATGTAATTATGTATAATATAGTAATATGTTTAATAATAATTTCTAGAACTTTACCAACTGTTCTGGGTGCTGGACTTTATAAATTCACCATTAAACTTCACGTCACCAAGGCCAGCAGACATCCAGGACACTTGTCCCTTTTACTTGTCCTTCAGATTCCAACGTAGCCTGTTCAGTTGTCACCTCTCTTCCCCATAGAACTTGTATCAGAGAGACAAGTCACCACATTTGAGTCTCTTCTCTTTTCCTTTTATGCTCTCTTCTCCCGCTGGACATTAAGGATGACCTCCCTGAGAAATAAAGTAGTGGGAATGGCCCGGATACTCTCAAAACTGAATAATTAGCTTCTAAATTGGAAAGATCAGAGCATACAAAGTGTAACTGCAGTTACCATATAAATTTCAAAATCAGAGGGAGATAGATTCTTTGCTCGTTTGTGATACGGTGAAGGAGTTGCTGTATACATCAGTAACAGATTCTAGAGTTGGTATAGTTGGTGGGTTTGTTAAAACTAAGCAGTCTAATTCAGTTTTTCAATTGTCTTTCAGAGGTTTTACTTTTAAAAAGAAAATAACGACGGCCAACAATGTATCTGTCACTAGTGTGTCAGTAGCAAAAACACCTGTGTTAAATGATAAAGATGTTAATGTCACTGAGGCCTTTTCCTTCACTGGACCTCCGCCCCTCACCACAAGTCAGCAGACAAGGCCCAGCGACTTCAAAACTGCTCCAGCAGGACAGCAAACCAGGAGAGCTGTTTCAAAACCATTATTGCCAGATGTGTTGCAGGTTTCACAGGGAGTCTTATGTAATACCCCGAACACACCAATTGTAAAGAAATCCAGTAATGCTACTTTCAAGAAATTAGAATTTAGTTCTTCATCAGATTCTCTTGTTATCATCAATGATTGGGATGATATGGATGACTTTGATACTACTGGAAATTCAAAAGCATTTGTTACGCCATGCAAAAATCACTTTGTGAGAGTAAGCACTGCTCAGAAATTGAAAAAGTCTAAGAGAAACTTTTTGAAAGCACAGCTTCTCCAAGCAGATACAGGAGAGGCTGATTTGACTCCGTCCTCCTCTGAAAGCAAGCAAGCATGTTTGACTAAGAAACGGAACGACGACTCGGAATGGTTCAGTAACGATGTGATTTGCATTGACGATGACCCCGATCCTGAAGAGCTTATACATGGAGATGCTCAGGAGAGTCATCCTTTAAAAACTCATTTAGGAGAAGAAAGAGGTAAAAATGATATTTTATCTCCTTTCAGTATGTTGACTGTATTAATTTTTTCAAAGCTAGGCACTGGGAACAATAGCAAATAGATACAGCCTTTGTCCTTAGGCTCTGTGGAGGGACCTGTTACACAGTCTGTTGGCCACTTTCTTGAGGCAGGACCTACGGATGAAATGAAAGATTTTATTCTAATATAATTTTTATATAAACACCAAGGGTAGCTCTATAAGGTCCATAGAGGTTAATTGGTTTCTTTTTTTGTTGAGATTTTTATTTATTTATTTGACAGAGAGCGAGCAGGGGAAGTGGCAGGCAGAGGGAGAGGGAGGAACAGGCTCCCTTCAGAGCAGGGAGCCCAATGTGGGGCTCAATCCCAGGACCCCAGGGTCATGACCTGAGCCGAAGGCAGTTGCTTAACCAACTGAGCCACCCAGGCGCCCCAGTTAAATGGTTTCTTGATGGTCTACTGGCTAGCCTGTGGCAGAATTGGGACGTGAAACTAAGCCTTTCCATTATAATTCCTTTATGGCTTGTTTCCACCAAATGTGGATGTATGACGTGATCTAATTATGCTGTTAAAGTATTACAGATGACATTGAAATCATTATCTGTTTAGGTCTCCTAGTTTTTAGGTGTCCAGAACCTCACAGCTGAGATTAGCCACGTGTGGAAGCACCCGCCCTGTGAAGTGGTTGTACGTGCGAGACTAACGCTTCTACACACCCGAATCCCATCAAGGTTACTAGGGGGTGAGAGGGGACAGAGAAGTGATTGATAATAAGTACAACAGTAGTCTAATCAAATGCTGGCTGCTTATGAAGAGAAAATTGGGTCAAAGGTAAACTGGAAAGCAACCATTGGGCATCATTATCCCACATAGTCAAGAGAGAGACACTGACTGTGGGGGACTTTAGTAACTAGGGTGCCTTTGTGGTAAAGTTAACAGTGTACAATTATCAGACTCATCTCTTATACTTCCCTCTTACTGAAATATGAGTGAAAAATAGAAAAACAGGAGTTTCATAATTGAACTGGAGACTGTCATGCAAATCCGTAAGCAGATCTTCAGCCTCATTCCCGCATCCGTTAGACTTAATCCAGGTGACTCCGTCATTATTCATGAAGAAAGCCCCAGCACGGACGTGTGGAAGGAGGGCGTGCAGAGGGTGCTGGCATTGGTGATGACTCGCCCGGAGCGCCCACCCCGGTGCTCCTGCCCTGCGCTTTCTGTCTCAGTAGCGACGAAAGTAACCTGTGTTTATCCGCGGTTTTACTTTAGATGGTAGTGAAAAGAACAACGTGGAAGAAACGGATTTACATTCAATTGAGACGTCTCCATGTATTGAGCTTGACGGAGATGATGACGATACAGACTTTGTCCCACCTTCTCCAGAAGAAGAAGTGATTTCTGCCTCTTCTTCCTCTTTAAAATGTTTCGGGTAAAACAGCATGTTAATCAATGAACATTATTATTTATTTCTGGGATATTTGAGCTAATTCTGTTTAGCTAGGTAGTGTCATTTCTGTTTAGATTCGTTTCATGCTCCTGCAAAGTTTTATATCCACATGAAAGCATCAGAAAAATCCCTATTTACACATTTTATTTAATTGGTGGTATTTAAAGCTGTAAAGTTATGTTATGATTAATTACGTGGGACCTCCAAACAGTTTTATTTAATTGATTTTGACGTGTGGAATATATTCCTAGAAATACTATATTTCCAAACTCCTAGACCTGAAATGACACAAAACTAACGCCTTATTTGGGAAGTGACTTAGTAAATAATATGTCCTCTTCTTTTCTCTTTTCTTTTCTCTTTGCCCTGCAGAATAGAATTGGCCATTTTATTTGTCATTCACTGAATTTTAGTAAGTCAGTGACATGGTTGTGGGTAATGGGCAGTATTATGGGAAAAAGAGGTGGTACACATAACCCATCAATAGCTTAAAATACTAGTAGTCAGTCTTACCTCCATCCCTGACCCAGTCTAGATCATGGTCCAGGTGAGTGGTGGAGTATTTACTGTGAACCAGTATTTTGATGAGAAACATGTCCCTCTAGTATACCACCTTAGTTAAGGAAGGCAGGCAGGAAGGAGGTGTTTGCCTGCATAACCTTGTTTCTCTGGGGTTGTGTTTTAACTGGTGGGTTAGTTGTTTAGAGAGGAGGGAAAAGTTGGAGTGTGTGATTACTATTCGATGACAAAACTAATAAAATACAGGAGCTGCCCTCTCCTCCCTTCCCATAGAAGTTAGGACAGAATTATAGAACATGAAAGAACTGAGCAAGAGTTCATATAGAATGTAGATTCTAAACAAGATTCTCATTTAACAGAGAAGCAGCCAAGGCCCGGGGGGAGCAGGGGATTGCCCAGGATGATACAGTTAATGGCACATGGACTAAGATCCAGTGTAGGGCTATTTCCTGGACCATATGGATTCCTATGGAACATCTGGGGTTTTTTTCTCTATTTATTAAAAAAGTGTGTGTTGCACAGATGACCTTGCAGCCAGCTACCAGGATGCTTGTAGTTTTGCAGTTCCAACAAACCAGACATTTTCTTTACCCATGTTAGGTTTTGATACCCTCTACATGTGTATGTGATTTTTGCATTGCTGTAATCAACATGTAACTATAGTTTTTTATTATTTTCTCCTAACATTTTTAAAACATGTTCCATATTGCTACGTAGTCTTTATTCTTTCTAATGGCTACCTAATTTATTGAGTTGTCATACCATGGTTAACTTTACCTAGATTTTTAAAGCAGTTGGAAAGTGTTTATTTCCAAGGTTATTCCCAAAGTAGATTCTCTCTATATATTTTCCATTGGAATCTCAAATATATATTTGTATATATTTTAAAACTGAAATAGAATTTTCACAAATGATACTCTCACTATGTGCAGTACACACTTAAATTTTATTTTGTATTTTATCTTGTTTTGAAGCACTGATTGTTACTTCTGGATTAATTTTGGAGGTGTAGCGGTCAGGTAATAAATAACAAAAAAGAGAAAAATGTTTGTGTAATCTCCTGCATGTCCGAACCTCTCAAGTCAGCCCTCAAAGTCCTCCATCTTCAGGCCCCACATTACCTCTTCATTTCTATCTCTAGTTACGCCCTTATGATAACCCTAAGCTCCAGTGAGCCAAATGAGACAAACCAACAATCTAGAAAACATTGCTAAAAATATAAGGCCTTTTCTTTAATTATCAGTTTTTAAGACTATATAAAGCATAGTTATTTATCACTGTTCAATTAAGTTAGAAGATTGCATTCTGGGGCGCCCTGGTGGCTCAGTTGTTAAGTGTCTGCCTTCAGCTCAGGTCATGATCCCAGGGTCCTGGGATCAAGCCCCGCATCGGGCTCCCTGCTCAGCTAGAAGCCTGCTTCTCCCTCTCCCACTCCCCCTGCTTGTGTTCCCTCTCTTGCTGTGTCTCTCTGTCAAATAAATAAATAAAGTCTTTAAAAAAAAAAATAAGATTGCATTCCAAAATCCTGCTTTAGGCAAGTACAGTTGATATCAAATATAGAGAATTGTCCTTTGTCTCTCTTCACGGTCCGTTATTTTCCCATACCTGTCATTCAAGGCTTCCTCAAATTTCCCTCTTTGGCAAAGCCTTCTCAAGTTCCAGAAGGTGTTATCTTTGGATTTCCATGGTACCCTCTCTTAACACCAATTTTAGTGCCCATTTATTTTGTTACTTTTAAAGTATTTCTTGTATCCAGTCAGGCTGACCATGTTTATATGTATTAATAATTTTTGTGTAGCATGATAAATTGTCGGAAGAGATTGGACCCCGGGTTTTCCAAATTGAGAGGCAAGCGAGGCAGAATCCCTCAAGTAGACCAAGTAGACCACGCTGGGCTCCTGTGGGGAATGTAAGTCATGCCCTGTGACACCTCACGGGGTTACCGGAAGGACATAATTGGAGGTAGAATTGAAAAGGTCTCTCGGGGCCAGAAGATGGGAGACTTTGAAGGCCAGCCAAAGAGGTTCTAGAATAGAGGAGATAAAAAAAACACGTTTCTCTTTTCTGTTACATATTGTCTGACCAGTTGTGGAAAAACATGAGAGGAAAAATTATACATTTGGTCTAAGTCTGTACTGCGGTTGGTTTTATATTTTTTAATTTGCAGTATGTTAAAGGACCTTGACACCTCTGGCACAAAGGATGGTCCTAGCATATCCGAGGACTTGCCAACGCCCGAGGGGATGACTACGCAGCAACCCACTCAAGATACCAGCACAGATTGTGACGGTACAAAAAGTATTTCGACATAGCACATATTTTAACCACCTAACGTTGGAAAACAAAGCATGGTTGTATTTTTAACCCGTGGCTGTCTGGCATAAGATGGCAAACTTGCCGTTCCTCAGCTCTAACACAGAACCACCCCTGGGCGCTGATTAGCCAGCATTTGCTCGAATAACCCAGAAACTCGTGTTCTCTAAAGATAATCCATTCTCTCTTGTGAAAACACTACTAGTTAGAGAGTTTTTTCTCGCATTGAGCCAGAATTTGCCTTCCTGGAACTTCAATCCTTGTGAGATAAGTCTAAAGCTCCTAGAAGCTTTTCTCCCCCCCCCCCCCGCTTTTTTTTAAGGGCTAAATATTGTTAGGACTTTTAACTCTTCTTTGTCGATACTGGTTTTGAGACCTTCCATCCTCCTGACTTTCCCTTGTTTGTACTCTGGGTTTATGACTTGATGTCCATGCAGAGTTAAATACTTTTTGTTTGATTTGTTTCTAATTCATTTTTAAACTTTCTATTAAATATCTAATATAAAGAATGCAGCCACCCTACCACTTTGGAAAGCGGCAGCCTCCTTTCCCACTCCTGATTTCTACTTCGCAGGGGCTCTGTCAGTTCCGAGGCCTGTGTCCTTCTATCCTGGAAAGTTTTCTGATACCATTTCTTTTTCTTTTCTTTTTTTGTTTGTCTTCTTTTTTCTCTTTCACTCTTCGTGGAACTTCTATTATTTGGATATTAGGCTTCCGTGAGTTATCTTTTCTATTTTCCATCTCTTGCTTCTCTGGTTTCTGGGAGATTTACCAACTTTTATCTTTAACTTGTTTATGGGATTTTTCATTTTAATCAACCCTCTTCCAAAAGCTCTTTTTTCATTCTCTGACTATTTCTGTAATGTGTTCTGGCCCTTTTTGATGGGTTCTGTACTTGTGTGTGTGCACATGCGTGTGTGTAGTGAGGTATGTGTCACACGTGTAGTGCGCATGTGTGGTGGTATGCGCATGTGTGGTGGTGTGTGCACGTGCATACGTGTGGTGGTGTGCATGTACAACATATGTGTGTTGTTTCTGTTTCCTCCCAATTTCGTTTTCTTTATTTTGGTGTCTGAATTTATTGTTAGAGATGTCCCTGAAACACCTGATGTCCCTCGGCGCTCTTCTGGATGTTTTGTGCTATTAACTTCATCCTCTCAGCAGCCCTGTAAGGTAGTTTCTCTTCTCCCCGTTTTACAGATAAGGAAACCGTGGCACAGGAGCGTTAACTAGGACTACATGTGCTCACAGAATTAGACAATGGCAGAACAGGGATTGAAACCCAGTGGTGTGCAGGCTCCCGAGTTCATGCTTGTAACCACACCCTCTGCAGCTTGTGCGGCATGGTCCCACTGATAAAGTGGTGGGCTAGGCCGGGGGCAAGGACAGAATGTCATCAGAGGTCTCCCTCTCAGCTGACCTCGTGTTGTCACAAACCTGCCTTGAGACCGTGCTGCTCTCCCTGGCCCAGAAGGGGGGCTGCAGAAGTACTCACAGGACTCCACAGGTTCAGGGTCTGAGGCGGCAAGAGGGAACGGGGTGGGGGACATGGGCTTCCGAGTGATGCAGTCCCCAGATATGAACCTGTCTCCTGCTCCTGGCTGGGAGACTGTGGAGAATTAGTGAAGCTTCTCTGAACCTCAGTTTCTTCTATGAAATGAGAAGAGTGACATCTCCCTTGCTGGGTTTTTGTCAGGATTTATGGTAAAGGGCCCAGTGTACTCTCGGCCTTCGATAAATGGTAGCTATTGTTATCTGCCAGTCTGGTAATCCCTTTGAAGAAGGAAATACATTAAGATTACTGATTTATTTGTATGAACTCTTGCTAACTCTATAATTGTTTCCTCTTCTTCTTAGAGCTCACAAAGCAGCCATTTGATAACATGTTCTAGAATTTTGCCTTAAATTAACATCCAAAGCACCAGCCTGTAGCTTTTGGCAATCCGTTTAGAATTTTTTGAAAATTAGAACAGTGTTTGCCTGTCTTTGCTCTTCCATTGACTGTTCTGTTCACTGAATGCCTCACATATCAGCGGGATCTTCTTTGTGGGTTTCCTTTGTTTTCTGAGGTGTAATCTGTCTAGACAAGGAGACTTGAGCTCCTTTTCAATAGCTCTTCTCTCTCTGAGCCTATCTTGGCTCTCATTTCGTTCAGACCATTGTTCATTCTCCTCTTTCTAATCTGATACCCGTTCTCCATGTAGAGAAAACAGGCAAAACAGGGATTCAGCAATCCCTCTTCACCATCTTCGACCTCAGGTCCTGATCCGTGCCGGTCACAGTAAAAGTCCATGTTTCCCAAGTCATTCTGACATAGACGTTTGTCCCCCCGGGCCCCCGTCTGTCCTCTCTCCCTCTCCTTCCTGCCCTTTGGACCCTGCGGCGGGCTGCCCTCTTCCAGTGATTTCCCGGTAACCTCATTCTTGTCTCTGAGCGTTCTCTTCCCGTTCGCTCTCGGAGTGTCTCCTGAGAATAGTTCCCTCTGCAGCTCACCTAAACCGTTTATTTCTCCCACATCCCTGAGGTCCTTGGGGTGGAGTAGGCATCTTCCTTGCTTCTCATTGCTACCCTAGCCCTTTCTTTTCTTCCTTCATTTAAAGCCTTACCTCCTTTGACATTCTTTTTCTTAGTTCTATAATGTAAATTTAAAAAAATGTGGAGCGGGCTGGCTGGATTCGACGTGCAGACATCATCATCAGGCATTTCTCTCTCTCACACCTGTCTTCTCTCCTCTCCTCCACCCCCAGCCCCCATCTCAGTCCCCCCGCTCCTTTCTTTCTAGCTTTCCGCTTTTCCTTGTGTGGGTCTTATTTTCAAGCTGTGTTTCCCGGGGTGGTGGCAGGGGCGGCCACCAGCAGCCTGTCCAGCTTATTGAGAAGAGAAGTCTTCTTTTGCAGTCAGAAAACTCCCAGACCTACTTCTCTTTGAGCCGCCTGACATCAGATGCCCAGAGGTTGGGGGCCTCGTGTCTCCACAGAGAAAGTCTCAGTGCTGAGTTGTTAACTTGAAGGAAGCTTGGGTGCCAGGCAGCCCGGGACTGCAGGTGGGGTGGGGGTTCTTGATACCTTGTCTGGGCTTGGTGAGATTGACCCCTGAAGTTAGTGAAAAACAATAGTAAGCTGATAAACCTTTGCATCTTACAAGGACATTGGTTACCCTAAGAGAAATAATTGAAAACTAACCTGAAATGAAATGATGATAATGCAGTTTTGGACTCTTATGAAATAGAGTAGAGATAACGTGATTTCAGATTATTTCACAGGCAGATAATATGGCAATATAGGGTAGTTCATAATCTTGTTGTTAAACTACTGTCAATTTGACATGCGTGACTGTCAGAATTGTAAGTCTTTTTTCAAGGAAAAATACTAACGAAATTATAACACTTTATAGTTAAACAGACAAGTTTGCAGCAGCAGCTTATTCACGTGATGGACCAGATCTGTAAATTAGTCGATACTATTCCTGATGATGAACTGAAAGCTCTGGATTGTGGGAATGAACTGCGTCAGCAGCGGGACATAAGGTATCTTACTTTTTCTTCTTCTGGAATATATCTGATTACATTTCGACCGACCTAAGTCAGAACATACAGGGCAGAATTTCCAGGCATTCTGAGCGGGAAACGGAATAGGCTAATTGTCACTGTGCTTTATATTTTAAATTTATTTACTTTTCAAACGCCCCTCTAGCATTTGTATTCACATTTTCGAGACTGAGGAAAAAAGGATATATTTCGCCACAGTTTGGGATGAAAACTAAAGGTATACTTGAGTGGCCTCACGTTTCATGTGGTGTTCTGTTTCCTCTTCAGAAGGAAGCTCCTGGCTGAAGCCGATTTTAATACAAGGGACGCCAGTATTCTTGCGTCAGGGTGGAGATGCAGGCCTGACTTACCTGGTAGCCCTCCGGAGGAGATGGCATCTGTTTCTGCTCTCGATGCATTTCCAACGGGTGATTCCTGTCCTACAGGGAATTCTGTTAAGGAGTTAAATTTTCCACACCTTCCCTCACATTCTAATTCCACTAGGGAGTGTTTACTGGCTACTACCCCAGGAAAGACAGGATTCTCGGCCACCGCGAAGAATCCCTTTGAAAGACCGTTATTCAGTCCCCATTTACAGAAGTCCTTTGTAAGTAGCAACTGGGCTGAAACACCAAGGATAGAAAAAAGAAATGAAAGCTCTTACTTCCCGGGAAATGTTCTCACAAGCACGGCTGTGAAAGATCAGAATAAACGCGCTGCTCCAATAAATGACTTAGAAAGAGAAATCCAGGCTGCCTGTGATATTGACAATTTTGACATAGATGGCTTTGATGACGATGATGATGATGACTGGGAAAATATTATGTATAATTTAGCAGCCAGCAAATCTTCCACAGCTGCCTGTCAACCTATTAAGGAAGGTCGGCCAGTTAAGCCAGTATCAGAAAGAATTTCTTCAGCCGAGACAAACTGTCTTCCAGTGGCATCTACTGCTCAAAATAAAAACTCAGAGTCAATTCAGAATTACACTGGTAAGTTTAAAATAAATGCTTATATTTTATATGAAAACATAACTGTCCAAAATTGGAATTGTGTAAAAAAACCGATAGCAAATCCTCCTTGCCTGAAAAGTACATTGTTTCTATGCAAATTCCTGCTGATACTATGAATTACAAATCACAATTTCAAAAGCAAGTTGCTCCTTTGTCTCCATAGCAGCTGTAGTTTTATAAAATGAGTAATTATAACCTATTGTAGTAAAGCTCTAAAGTCATTACAAATGTGCTTTGCCTTTAAATTAACATTTTTTAAGTCCCTAAAATAATAAAGCTCATGAGGACCAAGTTTTTAATAATTTGGCGGATGAGTAAAAGCAAGGCTGAATTTATATGTTAAAACTGTAATTGTATGTATTTTTAGAACTCTGAATTGATGAGAATTGATCAATTTATAAAGTAGAGAAACATGCAGGGCAGTCTAAGAAAGACATGAAGTCAGAAATTTCTTAAGACAAATTATTTCTTGGACGCCTGGATGGCTCAGGCAGTTAAGCATCCGCCTTGAACTCAGGTCATGATCCCAGGGTCCTGGGATGGAGCCCTGCATTGGGCTCCTTGCTCAGTGGGGAGCCTGCTTCTCCCTCTGCCTGCCGCTCCCCCTGCTTGTGCGTGCGCGTGCTCTCTCTCTCAAAAAAAAAAAAAAAAAGACAAATTATTTCTTTGGGCCTAAAATCCTTTTAATTCATTCAACAAATACTTATGGAGTGCGCACTCTGGGCCCTGTTCTGTGCTGGGTTCTGATCATAGACAGATGAGTAGCAAGTAGTCCCTGTCCTCCTGGAGCTCACAGTTTAGAAGGAGAAGTTTGTGGAGAAGTGCCGTTAGCCACTGGAAAGGCTGCAGAGAGAAGCCAAAATTAATTTTAAAACCTTACATCGACCCTGTAAAGTTACTGCCGAGTGTTTTTTAACTGAAACAAGTTTCTGTGTGTAAGGTTTTATAAAGTACAGCCTTCCCTATTTTTGCCATTGATGACTTAATACCACGGAGGTTGTTCTTAACGGTTACACTGTCGACCTTTAGAATAACCATTAATGGATTTATTTTTGTATCACGTTAGAATGTGTCATACTTGATGTTCCCAATTATCTTTGAGACAGTTGAGTGTTGGGATTGGAGAGACTGCCAGAGCTGGCGTGAGCACCCCTTGTTCTATGTGCTGAACCAGGACTGCGAGAGCAGGGATGCAGAGCAGGGAGCAGAGCAGGGGGGTGGATGTGAGAGACACGGTGGAAAAAGAGCAGAGGAAGCCGAGATGCCTCCGAGGTTTCAGACCCGGTGACTGAGAAATCTGTGACGCCGTTAGGAGAGCAGGGGAGTCAGGAGGCAGAGCAGATTGGGAGAAAAGTTGAGGAGGGCTGTTTTAAGACTTGTGGAGCTTATAGTGTTGTTAAGTCATTCAGGTAGAAATGTCTTGCAGACATCTGGAGACACGCGCAGGACCGGCACTTCGGCAAGTGTCAGTGGGGCCTTACGAAAGAGCATTCTGTGCACAGAGGTGATGTTTAAGATCAGAGCACTAGGAGAATTCCAAAGCAAGAATGGCTAAAAGACTCCCAAGTCTGCAAAGACTCCCAAGTGTAAGGGGCAGGTGGAGAGAGTGGAGCCAGGAGAGAGAATTTAAGTAGAAAACCCATGATTGTCTTGAAGGTCAAGAGAGAAGGAAGAAGGAAATAAATGAAATAGTAAGTGGTAGGTACTGCAGAAAGATCAAGGAAAAGCCTGGAATTTGGCCTCAGGAAGTCTCTGGCGGCTTTGACATTTGGTGAGGATGAAACCCTGATAAGTGGTTAAAGAAAGATGTGCTGCGAGGACATTGTATGCCTTTGATTTTGTGTGGCAAAGGGTAAATGCTAAAACTGACTTGTTAACAATAATGCACTGATTTTTCTTAACATCGATTATTTTCTCAGACAAGTCGGCACAAAATTTAGCATCCAGAAATCTGAAACACGAGCGTTTCCAAAGTCTTAGTTTTCCTCATACAAAAGAAATGATGAAGATTTTTCATAAAAAATTTGGCCTGCATAATTTTAGAACTAATCAGCTAGAGGCGATCAATGCTGCGCTGCTGGGTGAAGACTGTTTTATCTTAATGCCCACTGGTATGTATTTTTAGATGTAAATTGGCAGGAGTCCATTGGCAGATGTTAAATGAAAGCCCTTTAATAGAAATAAAACAAACACCCACATGGTATTTCCATCATCAAGGGACCTCTAAAGCACCTGTGCCACAGTGAGACAGTGTCTTACCTCATGTCCTCTGTTGACATGATAACACTAATAGCCCTTTAAGATTTGCAGCTCAAAGCTTGTTGTGTTGAATCGATCTAGAACTCCTTTCTCTCTCTCTCTCTCTCTCTCTCTCTCTCTCTCTCTTTTTTAAGTCTAAATTAGTCTGGAACTTGAACAAAAAAATTACCGTCAGAGACCTTGCCTATCTCTGGCACTTTATTTGGCACAGTCTAGTGTTGAAGGGTGGTTAAGATCATCGGCCTGGAGCGGTGGCCTGGCCTCAGCACACAGCTCTGCCACTGGCTTGCAGTGTGACCTTGAGCGAGGCCCTTCGCCCCGAGCGCCGGCTTCCTCCTGTGTGCAGGGAGGGGGATGATAGTACTGCACAGAACGTCGTGAGGATTAAACGGAAAGCGTTTAGCCATAGCTTTCTTGGCCTCCGTTTTGAAGAGATCCAGGACTTTTCATCGTGCCATTGAAGTCTGTAACAGCTGTCTGATGGTTTATAGTCATCCAAGAAGGAATGTTAAAGCCGCAGTTAGCATAGGGAGCTCAGGAATCTGAGCCGCGGTACTTATGTGGAGCCTTCCCTCTGCCTTTTACCCACCTCGTTGTGACCTTTAGCAGTTAGTTTTTGCCATCGTTATTAAATTATGTTGAGCAAGCATCTGAGCTTTTTCAAACTGATTGTAGAATTTAGACAACACTGGTTTAATAATCAGAATTTCATATTTCCTTAACTTGTTGTTCACTGTCTTCTGCCCTGACTTGTTTTGGTATTGCAGAACAGAAGCTGGAAGGGATCATGACAATGATCTAGTCCAGTGGTTTCAGGACTTTTCATCGTCCTTTAGGACTTCGAGAGGCTTTTTGAGGGTCTTCCCACCCCAGTTTCAACCTCTTGATTTATACGGATAAAGATTCCAGATAAGGTTTCTTTTAGAACCGCCCTCCCCCCCCCAAAACACTGATCTAGTACATTTTGCAGGTGATAAAATTGAGGCCTGGTAAGGTTAGCTGGTGTTTCTAAGTCAGACAGCCTATTAAGTAGTGGAATGGAAGCTAAAACACAGCTTCCCAATCTTTCCTTGACATTTACACATACATATATACCAAAATGAAATGTGCTTACCCCACATGAAAAAAAAAAGGTAGAATTTGATGTACAGTTTAAAAAAAAAACAACAAAGTCCTAGAAACTGCCTGGCACAAGCTTCTACCTTTAGTGGATGGGAGAAGTTGAAAATTAGAGACTAATCATTTTAGTTATCATTAAATGTGTACTGATTGTCTTACCATTTTGAATTAGAGTTACACAGAGAGATGGAGGTGCATCTCAGAATGTCTTTCTCTTCATCTTCTGTTAGTACACACCAGTGTAGTTCTACCCTTTTTTTTGTCTTAAAGGAAGATTGGGAATATGTCCTTCTTGATAAGCGTACAGGGAGTCAAAGCACAGATATCTAATGTTGAAAGGTTCATACCAGTGGTTTAAAAAAGTGAGATCCTGCAAGTGTTTTCTGGATCATCAAAGAAATATTAAACATGTTCACTGTGGTCTTAAGTGATGTGTAGTTTATCACGTTTTAAGTGTTTAAAATTAAATATTATACAAAGTAATTATTTTCGTCCTAATACTATGGTAGAATACCCCTTGTATTGCACTTGGATTTCCCAATTCGATTTTTAAAGCAATTCTATTGCCTCTAAGTTTCCTGCCCTGATTCTTGCTTTTGCATTCACGTATGCCTACATGAGATGTCCTAAAAGGTAATTTTTGCACATTTAAATTGTCTAAATATTTTGACTCATTCAAATATGGCAAATTGTTGGCACCGTGGGGACTGTCACTTGGTGTCCTATTACTTAATTGCTTTTTAAATACTACCATATGATTTATTTTGTAACTTTTGCCTTCATGTTCTCAAGATAGAACCTGACAGGTTTTGTTTTTGTTTTTGTTTGTGTCCCTTCAGGAGGTGGTAAAAGTCTGTGTTACCAGCTTCCTGCCTGTGTCTCTCCTGGTGTCACTATTGTCATCTCTCCCTTGCGATCACTCATAGTAGATCAAGTCCAAAAGCTGACTTCCTTGGATGTAAGTTAAAACACTACCAATTATAATAAAAAATACTAATAAACATAAAAATAACTATATTTCAGCACTCTGGGTAACCTTGTTTTATTAAGTAGTTCATGAACTATAAGAATAAAACAGCAGTTTCATTAAGTTGTATGAGTCTTTGAAAACTCTGGTAACAGATAACCTTCTGCAGTTCAGTCTGATTTTATTCTAGAAAAATGTAATTTAGCAAGAACTTTTAACCTGTATTTTGCTGATGTGAATTTCTTTTACTAATGTGAAAGGATTCTTACTACTGCGAGATCAGCGTAGTTCCTGCCTTTCTTCACATCTTAAAATGCATACACAAGGGCACCCCCACACGTGCATCCTTCTTCCTCCTGGCTGAGGTTAAGAACCTACATGAATGCGTTCTGCCAAATCCTGCATATTCTCAAGGTTATGAGCCCCCACCCTTCAACAAGACCACTGGTTTGATTTTTCTCCCAAAGAATGTGTTTGTGCAGTGCCCACCCCCAGTGGCCCACCAGGCCTGATGCTACGGCCCTCTCATCGTCCCTGTGCTTTAAAAATGCCGGAGATACATTTGCCCAAACTCAGACGAGCCATACCTTAGGATGTGACTCTCTTGGGTGCTGAATTCATATTCATCTTCTCACAGATATGAAAAGCAAAGGTAGTAAAGAAAAGAGAGAAAAGCAAGAAAGAAGGAGAATATTTTGAGTTATGGCTAAGAGGTTTTTTTAAATATGTGCTAATTACTTACTTTCACTGCATTGAGATGATCTCTCCTTTGACCCAGGTTTGATATGTGACTTATAAAATATTTATAGAACCTAAGGATAAATATATGCTTACGTTTACCACTTTTGTACTTAGATTCCAGCTACATATCTGACAGGTGATAAGACTGACTCAGAAGCAACAAGTATTTACCTGCAATTATCCAAGAAAGACCCAATTGTCAAACTTCTATATGTTACTCCAGAGAAGGTTTGTATTGATACCATTATTTTTAAAATACGGTATTAAAGCTGTGTTAGAAAAACAGCCCCAGTGCTGCCTCTCGAGGAGGGAAAAACCCAGTCTTCCTCTCCTGTGTTTCCTCCTTTTCCATCACGTAGAGCGTTTCACTTCTGGTGACCAAATATGTGGGCGTTTCTCCTCACTCTGACAGCTCTCTGTGACCCCAGCATGACACTGTCTGCACAGAGATAGCCTCACATCCCACGGGGTAAGGGCTCGGCCCCTCAAGATGGATCCCACCCTTCTTTAGATGCCAGCAGCAAATAGAAGGTCCCCAGGTTACCCATACCTTCTGTCCGATTTGGCTAACAAATCAGAGGTTCCCATGACCCCCTCCTCAGTTCGATTAATGTGCTAGAGCGGCCCGCAGAACTCAGGGGAACACTTAACATTTACCAGTTTATTAAGGGACGTGATAAAGGATGCAGATGAACAGCCAGATGAGAGAGACACAGGGCGGGGACTGGCGGGGACTGGGAGGGTCCCGAGCGCAGGAGCTTCTGTCCCCATGGCACTGGGATGAGTGACCCTCCTGGTGTGCATGCGTTCACCGTCCACTTTGGAACTTGCCAAACCCCCGACTTCTCAGGATTTTGTGGCAGCCTCCTCGCGTAGGCAGGATCATTTCCAGCCCCCCTCCCCTCTCTAGAGGACGGGGTACTACTGGAAATTCCAAGCTTCTGATCATGGCTCGGTCTCTCTGGTGAGTAGCCCCCGCCCAGAAGCCATCCAGGAGCCCACCCAGAGTCACCACACCAGAACAAAAGACACTCCTGCTGCTCTTATCACTTGAGAATTTAGAAGGGATTTAGGAGCCTTGTGTCAGGGATGGGGTCAGAGACAAATATTAGAACCAGGGAGGCTTCTATTCTTATCACCTAGCAAATTACGAGGGTTTCAAGAGCTCTGTGCCAGGAACTGGAAGCAGAGACCAATACATTTTTCTGTTACCTCGTTAAAGCCCACTAGAATACGTATTGTTTTTAAATTTTTGACATGATCTTTTTTTTAAAGATTTTATTTATTTATTTGAGAGAGAGAGCACGAGCACTGACTGAGCCACCCAACTGACTTAGCCGTTGACGTAATTTCTGATATACGGTATAGTTCAAGGATTCCTGTATAACTTTCACCCAGAAACCCTAAATGGTAACATTTTACTATAATTGCTTTATCGTTCTTTCTCTCTCTTTACTTTTTTCCTAAAATATTTGAGAGTAGATTGCAGACATGATATCCCTTTCAACGCTAAACACTTCACAGTGCATTTCCTAAAAAATTACTGGGCGCCTAGGTGGCTCAGTCGGTTAAGTGTCTGCTTTTGGCTGAGGTCATGATCCCGGGGTCCTGGGATCGAGTCCCGCATCGGGCTCCCTGCTCGGCGGGGAGCCTGCTTCTCCCTCTGCCTCTGCCTGCCACGCCCCCTGCTTGTGCTCGCTCGCTCTCTCTCTCTGTCAAATAAATACAATCTTTCCTGGGATCGAGCCCCGCATCGGGCTCCCTGCTCAGTGGGAAGCCTGCTTCTCCCTCTCCCACTCCCCCTGCTTGTGTTGTCTCTCTCTCTGTCAAATAAATAAATAAAGACTTTAAAAAAAAAAATCATTGAAATGAGAAAATGTTTACTGACACAATGACTTAATCTGTAGACCTTATTCTAGGCTCACTAGTTGTCCAATGGTGTCCTTTATAGCAAAAGGAAATCCTAGATTATGAATGGCATTCGGTTGTCATGTCTCTAAAGTTTTTCTGTCTTTCATGATTTTGACAGTTGTAAAGCATGAAGGCCAGTTGTTTTGAGGACTGTCCCTCAGTTCGAATGTATCTTGTGTCTCCTCATGATTAGATTTATGTTACTCATTTTGGCAGTATCATAGGTGCCGGTAGGCGCTCAGTGCATCCGACTGGGACATGCTTGATGTCCGTTCATTCTGTTACTGGTGATGTTAACTTTGATCACTTAGTTGAGGTAGTGTCTGCCTGATTTCTCCACTGTACAATGATTTCTTTGTTGTTGTTGTTGCAATTAATATAATAATTACAAAAATAAACATACTTTTTGCTTTTGTAATGAGTAGGTATCCTGCTGTGGAGTACACTGAGACCATATAAGTATCCTGTTACTCATCAGACTTTTACCCAGGAGAGTCTTTATCATCCGTTGATGACTCCCTGTCAGTGTTTACTATAATGGATGCCAAAGGATGATTTTTCTAATTTAGCTGGCATTCTCCTGTAAGGAAGAGCTTTCCCTTTTACCTACATATATATTTATATCAACATAAAATCATGGGTTCTTAATTTGTCAGGGGGCTATAATCACTTCTCTTTATTTGGATCTTCTAATTGTCCTTGACTTGGCTAGTAGAAGAGCTCCATCTCACTGCTTCTGTGTCCTTTTCACATGTCCCTGTCTAGACATGGATGCCAGATGTTGTCATTGCTACCGGGACATCATTGCTTCTAGGCCCTGTATAGACAGAACCATGAAATAACATACATACGAGAGTGTGCGTCGCCCCCCTAAATGACATGCATTCCCACAACACACATCTGTAACCCTGTTACCAGTGTAAACGTGTGGTGAACCTCAGGTATATTGAGGCAAAAAAAATGTTTTAGAACCATTGACCTAATACATGACTGCTTGCTAAATGAAGGGTGAATATTCTAGAAGGTCTCATTTGGAATTTTCTATTACTTCTGCCAGTTCTCTTCATACACTGAAGTAAGAACTCCTTTTATATGGAGGTGTTGATACAGCCTAAGTTGTAGTGGAACTTAAAGACAACAGAGTCCTTAAGGTGATGTGGGGTTTAAATGTTTTCAGATCTCTAATGGATACATTTCTGGTCTAGGTCTGTGCGAGTAATAGACTGATTTCCACTCTGGAGAATCTGTATGAGAGGAAGCTCTTGGCACGTTTTGTTATTGATGAAGCACATTGTGTCAGTCAGGTAAATACTGGTTTATGTGACTTGAAATATCAATAAATACATACTCCCAATAGGATATATATTTTCAGAATAGAGGGAAATCAGTGACTTATTCTAGCTCACTGAAGAATAAGATAGTTCTCAATACAGTGAGCAGTGTTTGCTTTTTATGGAGGGAAGATCCAAATAGTCTGAAAAGCGGTATTTTTTTTTTCCCAACTAGTGGGGACATGATTTTCGCCAAGATTATAAAAGAATGAATATGCTTCGCCAGAAGTTCCCCTCTGTTCCAGTGATGGCCCTTACCGCCACAGCTAATCCCAGGGTCCAGAAGGACATCCTCACTCAGCTGAAGATTCTCCAACCTCAGGTGTAAGTTGCTGAAAGTCCTGAATTTAAAAACCCTGGGACAGTGGTTCCTGGATTGCTGCACATTAGAATCGTGTACTGAGCTTTAAAAATCCCAGGCACAGATTGCACTCTGTCAGTTAGATCACAGTTTGGGGGGCCATGAGCCATTATGTTTTTAAAAATCCCCAAGTGACTCCAGTGTGCAGGATAATTCAGGAACCGAGGCCCAACGGCTTTTTACTTACTAACATTAAAACTCTACCCCAGTATTTTGGAAGTAGGGGTAAAGTGTGTGCTGTACCTGTTAACTCTAGGATGGTCCCAGGAGTAAATTAGCTTTTATTCATCTAATTTCAGCTCCTGTACATCCTAGAGTATACATCATGAAATAAACAGATGACCCTGCTTTGTCATTTTCCCCTGAAGTCCCACTTATTTTTTTTTTAAAGATTTATTTATTTATTTATTTATTTGAGAGAGAGAGAGAATGAGAGGTAGAGAGCACAAGAGCGAAGAGGATCCGAGAGAGAAGCAGGCTCCCCATTGAGCAGGGAGCCCGATGTCGGACGCGATCCCGGGACTCCAGGATCACGACCTGAGCCGAAGGCAGTCACTTAACCAACTGAGCCACCCAGGCGCCCTGAAGTCCCACTTATGTCCAAGATGTTGAAAACCGTCCAGAAACGATGCGTGACAGCTTTTATACTTTGTTTGCATCTCAACAGCAAAGTGCTTCTTGTTGCCACCAAATCCATAATTACTCGTAACAGAAACTACTATAAAAAAAATATATATCCCCACATATCTAGGTTGCCCTGGATTGTTTCGTACCTCCGCATGAGTTTGTAGAGACAGGTGCATTCTCTGATAGGTTCATTCACTCAGCAAATATTTACTGAACAGCTGCTGTGTGCCCAGTTAAAATACTGTTCCTTTTTTTTTCTTTAAATTTTTTATTATGTTAATCACCATACATTACATCATTAGTTCTTGATGTAGTGTTCCATGATTCCTTGTTTGTGCATAACACCCAGTGCTCCACGCAGAACGTGCCCTCTTTAATACCCATCACCAGGCTAACCCATCCCCCCACCCGCCTCCCCTCTAGAACCCTCAGTTTGTTTTTCAGAGTCCATCGTCTCTCATGGTTCGTCTCCCCCTCCGACTTACTCCCCTTCGTTCTTCCCCTCCTAATACTGTTCCCTTCTAATTTATTAGTGGGTGTTTTGAGTTTGAGGAATGCCTGAAGAAATGACCAGTAGTTGGGGTGAATTGTTAAGGCACACCTTTTGTTCATTTGGAAGTAAAGACAAGTAAAGCTGGCTCTTTAAGTATTGTCGTTGGTAAAAACAGCAGCATCCCTCAGCGGGTTATGGGAAAAACCAAAAGTGCCACATGAAGGATATGGGAGTAAGACAGCCACAGGGATTAGACTGGCATTCTGGAGCACACAAATTTTAGAGTCCTCAGAATTTTGTGTGTGAAATCACAAAATTTGGAATGGAATATTTGACTTTAATCTCACTTGCAGAAGGGTGTTTGTGTAGAATTTGGGGGCGCCGGGAGATTTTGCTTCCATAATTGGTATACATTATAACATTATATTTAAGGTGTCGTATTATGCTTTAGGTTCTAGTGAATAACCTACATGCTAGAAATTCACTTCTGTAAGTACTATATTGATCTGTGAAAGCCTTTCTTTTTTTTAATAGGCAATGTTTTTAGCTTTTTTCCACCAAATTTATGCCAGATGCAGTCTACTCTTTTAGGCCAGTCATATTAATTGCCAAATGCACACAGTTAAAAGAAATTGCATAAATTCAACTCACCTTTTGAATAATTTTCTGTAAGTATGGAATTTGTCGTTTTTGTTTGAGTAAACATTGCACATATGCATTTAGAGACAGACACCTTTAATATCTTTTCCTAGTCGTGTGAGGAGATCAGCCTGGAAAAGCAATAGATTGTACATTTCCTGAGTCTAGCATGTGGCGCCCTGTGCATAATTGGCACTCAGTAAGAATGAATAAATGGAACATATGGAGGAATTTTGGTAAATGTGGGTAAAATATGAAAATTTGGGCAAGTCTGTTGATTCCTTAATATATTTGGTACTTCTATATTTGGGAGAGTTTAAATCTCTTAGTGGAAGTAAAAGATTTTAACAGACACTTTCTGGTACATTTTTTCCTGATCTCTTTTGCCAATAGGCCCTTGTTTGGATTAAATTTACCCAGCTGCTGCTCTGTCGTGGGCCCTGGTGAAGGCAGGTCTCCCTAGGCTTGGAGCTATGGCCCCCGTGCTCCTCTCCTACAGTTAGTCTGTGCTGACCTCTTCTTTGGGAAGTACAAGGATAGGTAATAAAATAGAGACTTTATTGCTTTTCCTTAGAACCTTAAAATATAAAGTGAGAAAGAGGAGACAGACTTAGAGATAGCTGATAGAACAATAATATCGTAATACAACAATAACAAGAGCTGACAGTTACATATTTAGCCTATACAATGTGCCAGGCACTATTCCTGACATTTTATGTATATTAACTCATTTCTCTACACAAAAGGTTAAGGCTTATGCGGTTAAGTACTCCTGTTTTCCTCACTTTGGGATGAGGAAATGGAGGCACGGAGAAATAACTTCAACAAGGTCATACGTTTCGTGAGTGCTGGAGGGAGGACTTAAACCCAAACAGTCTGGTTTTAGAACCCTTTAAATACTTTTTAATAAGTTGCAGAATGAAGTAAGTGGTAATTAGAGATGTAAATTATGACTGCAGGAACTCAGGAAGGCAAGACTGACTATAACCCAAAATAACAACTAGTTGTTAATGAGGAGGGGTCAGATAGGATTTTATAAGGGAAGCGGGCTTTGTAGAATGAGTAGTCTTTTTTGTAAGCAGCTGTGTTGAGATATAGTTTACATACCTTAAAATTCGCCTATTTAAAGTATGCAATTCTATGATTTTTTTTTTTTTTTTTAGTTTATTCACAGGGTTGTGCAACTCCACCACTATCTAATTTTAGAACATCTTTGTCTCCCTTAAAAGAAACTCCATACCCATTAGCTGTCAGTTCCCACTATCCCCCTCATCTCCCAGCCCTAGACAACCACTAATCTGCTTTGTGTCTTTATAGATTTCTGCCTAAGCTGGACATTTCATATAAATAGAATTTTACAAAACATGGCCTTTTGTGGCTGGCCTCGCATGTAGCATCACGTG
Source organism: Eumetopias jubatus (assembly GCF_037043125.1). Lineage (NCBI taxonomy): Eukaryota > Metazoa > Chordata > Mammalia > Carnivora > Otariidae > Eumetopias > Eumetopias jubatus. The sequence goes on from NW_028274813.1 coordinate 122,603,827, forward strand.
TCCATGGTTCATCCGTGTCGTAGCGCGTCAGGGCTTCATTCTGTTTCAGTGACAGAAAATACGCCATCGTAAGCGTACTCTCTACATTTTATTCGTTCATTTATCATGTGTTGGATATTTGAGTTGTTTCCATTGTGTGGCTGTTATTATTAGGAATATTGCCATGAGCCTTTGTGTCTAAGTTGTCACGTGGACAGGCGCTTTCCTTTCTCGGGGACATCTGTCCAGCAGTGGCGTCGTTGGGTCAAAGGAACGGCAGGCTGTTTTCACAAGCAGCTGCAGCATGCAGTGTGTGAGGGTTGCGGTTTTTCCCCGTGTCCCCGCACCAACACGTGTTAGTGTGTGTCTTTTTGATTATACTCATCCTAGTGGGTGTGAAGTGGTGAGAATGGCGCTTTCAGGGGTGGAAAGTGAGGATTCAGGGCTGAAGTTTCAGGCATCAAAGTTCAGGTTGGTTCCAAGGAATGGAGAATAATCCATGGGATGAGTGGAGAGACCTGGAGAAGGGCTGGCCCTGGGGAGGCGGCTCGATGCCCGCTCCCAGGGATCTTGCGTTTCGCGATGATTAAGTATTTGGACTTTGTCCTGTGGGCAGAGGGAGAGGGAGAGGTAATTTTAAGCAGGCTCCATGCCCAGTGCAGAGCCCGATACAGGGCTTGATGTCACAACCCTGAGATAAAGACCTGAACCGAAATCAAGAGTCTGACGCTTAAATGACTGAACCACCCGGGTGCCCCACTGACCTATTTCAAACGGAGCCCTCCCCTGCCCACAGTCAAACCTGCTACTCCTCTGCGCTCCTGATTTCAGCTTACTGTGCCAGCTTCTCTAACCTGAACCCTATGGTAGAATGATCCAGCCTGGCAGCAGAGCAGAAGGTGGAGCGGGGGGATGAGAGACCAGAGGCCAGACGGCCCGAGGAAGCCCACTGGAGCGTTCTAGGAGAGGGTGATGGTGGCGGCGGCGGCAGCGGGAGAGGAGGCGGGACAGGGCGGAGGGAGAGCGCGGCCGAGGCGGTAAGACTGGCAGCTGATGGCGTAAGGAAAGCAGACAACGTGGAAGTTTCTACTTGTTTCTGGTGCGGGTGACCAGCACCACTGCCCATACCTGGACGTGCAGGAGGGGAGACGGGTGGGGGGGTGGGTAATGAATTTGATTGTTAGATCTGTGGTGTGAGGGTGTTTACGGGATGAGTGGCGATGGTGATGGCCTCAGTCTTCATACTTTCTTTGGTCATATGGGCCTCCTAAAAGAATTTTGGAAAACCGTACCACTTGTGTATTTCTTTTTTTTTTTTTAAGGTTTTATTTATTTATTTGAGAGAGAGAGAATGAGAAAGAGAGCACACGAGAGGGGGTGGGGTCAGAGGGAGAAGCAGACTCCCCGCCGAGCAGGGAGCCCGAAGCGGGACTCGATCCCGGGACCCTGGGATCATGACCTGAGCCGAAGGCAGTGGCTTAACCAACTGAGCCACCCAGGTGCCCTATCAATTCTTTTTTTTTTTTTTTTAAGATTTTATTTATTTGGCAGAGAGAGACAGTGAGAGACGGAACACAAGCAGGGGGAGTGGGAGAGGGAGAAGCAGACTCCCCGCAGAGCAGGGAGCCCGACGCCGGACTCGATCCTGGGACTCCAGGATCATGACCTGAGCCGAAGGCAGTCGCTTAACCGACTGAATCACCCAGGCGCCCCACTTGTGTATTTCTAAACTGACACCAAAAGTTTTTCCGCATGAGTTTTAAATAAAGAGAATATGGTCTGTTGCAAATAACATTTTAAAATAAAATTGTTACCTAGCCCTTTTAAATGTATCCAGTAGAATATAAATATAATAGCAATTGTGTACCTACTTTCACTCATTTAAAAAACACGTTAACATTTTTTAACTTTAAATTTCTTCAAAAATTTCTTTAACAGATACTTTACATCTTTCCTTTTTCTCTTGGAACTCCTATTTCTCTTTCAGTTTCCCCACAGATTTTTATCCTAAGGTAATATATTTTTATACATGAAGTCTTGTTGCTTACTCTGTCATACTTACCTGCAAGAGAAACAGGTATATAAATTAAAAGTTGTTTTTAAATCTCCCATGCCAAAATTTCCTTCCAGATTGAATTACTATAATCATTAGTTATATATAGCTGATCGGAATAGTTTAACCATATTTTTCAAATTTTAAGCATACATTTTGATTGGGAATGTAATTTAATGAGATAGGACTTCTTTTCAGTTAGCTGATACCTCTGTGGACAAATCAAGACAGTTCATATTTCTTATTCTTATAGATGTAAGCATTGAGAACCATTGCTCACATAAACATGTAGATGGGAATGGAAAGCATTTTATTATAGCAGTAACACTCAGTTATTTGAATTTTTTCTGACATATATGCCAAAATTACATAATGATCTGTCATCAAAAATTATTTTTAATCTGTCAGTTTACAACTTAAGTCCTTTAAATTTTGTGGAAAGCAGAGAATTATAAACTATTTGGCAAAATAAGTCAGATCATTAGTTACTCACTTTACTTTTTCTGGGAAACATGCTATAAAAATATTTTACCAAGACTTATCTAATGACCATTAAATATTGTTGTTGCTGGGGCGCCTGGGTGGCTCAGTCAATTAAGTATCCAAGTCTTGGTTTTGGCCCAGGTCATGATCTCAGAGTTGTGGGATTGAGCCCTGCGTCAGGCTGTGCACTAGGCATGGAGCCTGCTTGAGATTCTCTCTCCCTCTGCCCTTCCCCCACCAATCAATCAGTCAATCAATATTCTTGTTCCTCTTTCACTGAAATGAATCTTGTATCCATTATATTCGGAAGAGTTGGGGAAATCAAAATGCTGTTAGTTTCAGTACACCTTTTTAATATATTTTTGACAGGTATTTTTATTGTGGGATATGCTTTTAAATAATAGTTTTATCAAAATTCTGTGGCTACCAGTTAGCTCTTTCAAATACTGGGACATGACTACTATATAACCTGGTTGGCAAAGCCAGTGTACATCACCAGACCCATCTCCTAAATTAAACTTACTTTCATTTATTTAAAAGGAAAATTCTGACTTTTTTTTTTTTTTTTTTTTAAAGATTTTATTTATTTATTTGACAGAGACAGCGAGAGCAGGAACACAAGCAGGAGCAGTGGGAGAGGTAGAAGCAGGCTTCCCACCGAGCAGGGAGCCTGATGTGGGACTCGATCCCAGGACTCTGGGATCATGACCTGAGCCGAAGGCAGCCGCTTAACGACTGAGCCACCCAGGCGCCCAAGGAAAATTCTGACTTTGTTTCTCAATCCACATAAACTCTTTAGTACACATCCCCACGACAACTATCTCAGTTTCAAAAGCAACAAGAGCTGAGCACAAATTGATTCCATTTCCTGACACATCACTTAAAATGACATGAGTTTGACACCCTGGACCTAATCCTAGTTACCATGTTAAATGTCAGCTGATACAGTGCTCCCTTAGTGAAGATACAGTAGAGTCTCAAGCTTTTTAAAAAATAAGATCTTTATTGAGATATAATTGGGGTGCCTGGCTGGCTTAGTCAGTAGAACGTGAGACCCTTGATCTCCAGGTGGTGAGTTCAAGCCCCACATTGGGCAAAGAGCCTTCTTTCAAAAAATAAATAAGAGAGAGGGAGATAATTGACACATCATAAAATTCACTCATTTAAAGGTTAGCATTTGGGGTGGGGTTGTCTTTTCACAAAGTTATGCAGCCATCTCCCAAATCTAAGCGTAGAACATTTTCATCACCCCAAAAAGAAACCTGGTACTTGTTAGCGGTCACTCCCCATGCTCCCCTTCTCGTGTGTGCCCGTCCGCTTTCCCTGAGCAGAGTTTTCTCAAGGCTTATCCATGTTGCCACATGTATCAGTACTGGGTTCCTTAAGGCTGAATAATCTTCCATTGTATGGGCATTCCGTGTTTGTTTATACATTCATCAGTTGATGGGACCTTTCTCTGACTAGAATATTTGGTAATTCTAAACATCCCATTTTCCAACAGACCAAGTAAGACAAACTCTAAGCAACTGTTCACGTTCTCATCATAGCAAACTGTGTACAAGCTGCTTTTAGCCAGTGGCCCATGTGCTGGGTTCAGCGGGCCTTTTGTAGTAGAGATATCTGTTGTGGTTTTGAGTTTGAGATCGGCAGCTTTATTTCCTAATCTCATGTCATTTTATTATTTTTAGTAATTTGTTTGACTAAGTTAGTTAACATTTCTAAGGTGTTTTTTTTTAATTATGACACAAATATTAAAAATTTTTCAGATTGGGGCGCCTGGGTGGCTCGGTCGTTAAGCGTCTGCCTTCAGCTCAGGCCCAGAGTCCTGGGATCGAGCCCCACATTGGCCTCCCTGCTTGGCAGGAGGCCTGCTTCTCCCTCTCCCACTCCCCCTGCTTGTGTTCCCTCTCTCACTGTGTCTCTGTCAAATAAATCTTTAAAAAAAAAAATTTTTTTTCTTTCAGATTATGTGCCAGTTTTTGATAACCCCTTTATTGAAATGTAATCCACATACCATACAATTCACTTACTTAAAGTGTACAATTCGGTGGGTTTTAGTGAGTTTTACTACAATCAGTTTTAGAATGTCTTCCTCACCCTGCAAAAACACCCGCATCCAGTATCCAGTAGTCGTCACTGCCCCTCCCCCACACCCCCGCCGGCCCCCAGCAACCACTAATCCACCTTCTGTTTCTAGATCTGCCTGTTTTGGATATCTCATACAAATGAAATCACCCGATCCGTGGTCTTCTCTAACTGGCTTCTTTTACTTAACATGATGTTTTCAAAGTTTATTGCTGAATAATAGTCCATCGTATGGGTGTGGCCCATTTTATTTATTGGCGAATATCGGGGTTGTTTCCATTTTGGGCTCGTATGACTAATGCTAAAATATATGTTCACGCACAGGTGTTTGTGTGGACCCCTGTCTTCCCTTCCCGTGGGCACGCATGCAGGAGTGAAGTGCACATTTGTAGGGTGACTCTCTTTTTCACCTCCTGCAGAACTGCCGGGCTGTTTTCCAAAGGAGCTGCACCGTTTCCCATTGCCACCAGCAGAGTCCTTATGCCCCCTGCACTTGATATTGTCTCTTTTTTGACCCAGACCTTTTAAAAAAAAAAAAAAAACATAAAACATTGTTCTGAAATTAAAGCAAAGTGTAAAATGTAGGGAAAGGTAACAAGGCCATTCTTGTCTATGGTCATTTCAGCATTTTTGTGGGTAGGGAGACTCACGCACCATTCCCAACGTAAGCCCAAAGCAACTCAAATGATTTTAAAGACCATCTACAACATTACAACATTTGTATACCTGAGCAATTCTTTTTATGCCATCATTCTGTCAGGACTGTGGTTTCCTTTGCTGCAGCAGTGATTGTAAATAATTGACTGAGAACGATCGATCAAAATAGTCCATAGACGGATCAGTCCTTTACCTACTGCTTTTTCTTGCCACAGCCCGCTACACGTCCCTCTGCCTTTCCAACCCTAGAAAAGAGCTCTCAGTGTTTGGTGCATATAAATAGCAAAAGAGGGATGGTTTCAAAGTATTAGTTAACAGAGATCTCACAAGACTCTTAGAGCAAGATATCCTGTGACAATAGCCAGCTATGCAAGAAGCACCATCGTAAGGTGAAAATCATCTCCACTCCCACCACTTTGCTCTTGATGTATCTGAAATCAGAATATCCCAGCAAGGGCCAGCGTACTTCATTCCTCGTGTCACACTTTACTCCCAGCAGAAATATGTAAAACCCTTACAAGACAAGAAGCCCTACCAAGGGTTTCTGGTACTTTGATTAAAGAAAGTTTCAGGGGCACCTGGGTGGCTCGGTTGGTTGAGCATTGGACTCTTGATTTCAGCTCAGGTCATGATCTCAGGGTCATGGGATCAAGCCCAGCGTTGGGCTCCACACTGAGCATGGAGCCTGCTTAAGATTCTCTCTCTCTATCTCCCCGACCTCTCCACCCCCGCTTATGCATGCACACTCTCTTTTCAAAGATTATTTATTTATTTATGAGATAGCGTGGCGGGGAGGGGGGGCCGGTGAGGAGCGGAGGGGAGAAGGACAAGCGGATTCCGTGCTGAGCACAGAGCCCAGTGCAGGGCTCGATCCCACGACCCTGAGATCGTGACCTCAGCCGAAATCAAGAGTCGGATGCTTAACCAACTGAGCCATCCAGGCGCCCCCCTCCCCTCCCACCCCCCTTAAAGAAAAGGAAAGAAAAAGTTTCAGCTGCACCCATACTATATTCAGTTTGTTCTGTGTGGTGTCCTGGAGGTTTTTACTGCCAGACCAGTGCTCGGTCATGAGGTTCAGAATGGGTGAAAAGTAGGGTTTGTTTGTTTTTGGAAAGTGAGGGGACAGTTGTAAAAGGGAGAGGCGGGGCAGGGGTGACAAGCAGGATGTCTGGACTGCAGGAGCACCCTCAGATCAGTCTTCTGGGAGAAAGTCCGCGTGAAAATGGAGGATCTGCAAATTGATTCCTTTACAGTTGTCTTTGCTTATGTACCTTTAGAAAATCTTTGTGAACCCTTGGGGGATGCATACCCCAGTTTCAGACCACTGATTTAAAAAGAAGTTGGACTGTGGTTTAGAACTCTAAGGTCTGAGCGGGGGACGGAAGTTGGGACATGTGGGGACGACACTTGGGTGCTGCTTAAAGCGGCAAGTGGGGTCCCCAAAGAAGGTGACGGGGAGAAGAGAAGGAGCCGGACGCTGGGGAGTGATCCCCACTTAAGGAGTAAGCAAAGGAAGAAGACAAGGAGACAAATTAAAGGAGCAGGGGGCGGGGGGGCAAGTCTGTGGACTGTGAACTCGACCGTGCCCGTAAGGGGTTTCTGTGCGGAGTGACGGAGAGGTCAGAGAGAAGGAGGTCTGCACAAAGACCCATGCACACGCCACACACGGCGGGACGGTGACCACTCCCTGCTGCGTGGCCTTCTTGTCTGTATAGCAGTCCCTTCACGCACCCGCTGCCCTCCACGTACAAGCCATTCTGTCCTCAGACCAGATGAGCTTACCCTACCACTGGCAACAAAACCTGGACCCGACTATAGCTTGGATTCAGGTACAAAGACAGAAAGCCAGTGTGTGTTTGTTTGTTTGTTTGTTTGTTTGTTTGTTTGTTTGACAGAGAGAGACACAGCGAGAGCAGGAACACAAGTAGGCGGGTTGGGAGAGGGAGAAGCAGGCTTCCCGCCGAGCAGGGAGCCCGATGCGGGGCTCGATCCCAGGACCCCGGGATCACGACCTGAGCCGAAGGCAGACGCTTCACGACTGAGCCACCCAGGCGCCCAGAAAGCCAGTGGTTTTATTCCCCATCTTCCTTCTCTCTGAGCCCCACACCCCCGTACGTAGGCATCCTCCTTAACCATGCGTCATCACAGTTACGGTCTCTTTCTTTTCTTCCATCCACACGGGCACTGACATGTCTTTATGCTCTAACCTTAACTGTTCTGCAGTGTTACCTCTCCTTCCTGTGGAGATATTGGGACCTGGGGTAGTGGGGGGGTCCCTGCAGGGCCAAGGACCCTGTAACAGTCCCCTCACCTTTCTTTAGGTTTGTTTGTTTGTTTTTTAATAAAGATTTTATTTATTTATTTATTTATTTGACAGAGAGAGAGAGAGAGAGAGCACAAGTAGGCAGAGCGGCAGGCAGAGGGAGAAGCAGGCTCCTCGCAGAGCAGGCAGCCCAATGCAGGACTCGATCCCAGGACCCTGAGATCCTGACCTGAGCCGAAGGCAGACACTTCACTGACTGTGCCACCCAGGCGCCCCTATTTAGTTTTAAAAGCCTGGATAGAACAATTTTGGCAGAATGGTAATGGCAAAAGCTAGAATGGAGGTGCCAAGAATTGAAATTGGATGTATGGTTAGTTGGTTGGGGGCCTAAGTGTCTTCTGAGAAACTTGCCATTGGAGGGAAAGAAAGAGATGAGGTGCCAGCCACAGTGGAATATGGGGTCCAGAGGAGCTTGTTTTGCTTTTAGGATTGGTGGTCCTATAGAACATACTCAGACAAAAGGGAAGAATTCGTGGAAGAGACTGAAGTACAAGAGAGGAGAGAATGGAGAAAAGCTCCCTAAGGAAGCGAGAGGGAGGACGTGGGCCACCAAGAGCAAAGGGCCATCGAAAGGGGAGTGCGTCGGTCTCCCGAGTCAGCCACCTCCCCTTTGGGGTCAGAGCAGAGGACGGTGACCCATGATGTGTAGGGCGTGAGCTCCCGCTGCCGCCCTGCCATCAGTTCTTCATGTACACGGTCAAAACTTGGGAACGCCGGTGGCCGAAAGACATGTGTTTTCTCTGATTTTCTTAATCTTTTTAAATAATGTTTTGGCTGCCTCTGCTTGTCAACCTCATCCCTGCGACTGGGCTCCTGATTCACCTGTCTTTCCACACATTCTCTTCTACAGCCCTCCCGATTCCTGGTCATCTCATCCGTAGACATTCGCTCCTTACCCCGTTCTGTGGTGCAAGCTGCCGGTGGTCATATTCAGCTTGAGATGGCTTGATAATTAGGTTGGCATAGTGGAAAATCAGTGTTTAATGTGTGAAGGTGGCCAAAATATATTTTCTTACGATAACAAAATTTTATGTTTGGGACTTCTAGGTTCAGCATGAGCTTTAACAGACATAATCTGAAATACTACGTGTTACCGAAAAAACCCAAGAAGGTGGCATTTGACTGCTTAGAATGGATCAGAAAGCATCACCCATGTGAGTACAGCCATGTGACAGATTATGTCCAGAAGTAATAAATGTCTTTTTGTTACCACAATAGAATATATCAATGTGCATATTAAACATTTCTTTTTTCGTTACAATAGCACTAACTAGCTATTTATAGAACAGAATATTGCAACTCTCTCAATCCTGGAAATTATAAAATCGCATTTGGTTTGATAACAATAAACCCTAAGAAAAAGTATACGAAATATTCCTTCCTACACAGCCGTGTTATAATTCACGGTTTCAGTGTCTCTCCTCTGGCTTCTATTGGTATGAATTACACCGATCTCTGTGTTAGGGCCTTCTCCCAAGAGTGCCTCTGAGTTCTGTTAACTAAAATGAGATCCTGAAATGCCGGGTAGTTTTCCATGTAACCCCTTTTCTACTTTCCCGCGGAGAATTGTTTCTGCTAACCACCTCTGTTTCATTTTTTGAAAACTAGTATACATCTTTGCAGGGCGCCTTGCTGGCTCCGTTGGAGCAAGCGACTCTTGATCTCGGGGTCGTGAGTTCGAGCCCCACATTGGGTGTAGAGATCACCTTTTTTTTTTTTAATTTCATTTCATTTTATTTTTAAGATTTTATTTATTTATTCATGAGAGACAGAGAGAGAGAGAAGCAGAGGGAGAAGCAGGCTCCCAAGGAGCAGGGAGTCCGATGGGGGACTCGATCCCAGGACCCTGGGGTCATGACCCGAGCCAAAGGCAGACACTTAACTGACTGAGCCACCCAGGCACCCTAGGGATAACTTTAAAAAAAAAATTAAATCTTAAAAAAATTAGTATATGTGTTCGTTTGAACAGATCAAACGATGCAGGGATAGACTAAGAAGTCATCCATGATCTCCCTCCCAGGCCTCCTTCTCCCAAGCAGAGAATGTAGACAGCTTGTCTGTCTATACCTTTGGCTCTGCCAAGGAGAGAGGACTTTTTCTTTCATAACTTTAATTTTGTGACTCTAAAAACCGTACCTATAATACGTGCTCACTGAAGAAAAACCATGAAAGCAACAAGAAGAAAGAAGCAAAACGCAAAGCTTACCTCAAGACAAGTCACCGTTACCGTTCGGGGTTTATTTCCTTCCAGCAGTTGTTGTGTGCATTTTTCTTTCCATTAGCATACTGTGTCTGCAGTGTTCCTACCCTTAACCTGTTTTATATCTGAAGCATTTTCATGGGTTTTTTTTTTAAACTTAGAAATCACTTAAAAAGTTTCAGTATATCTTATTTCCTAATGTCCTTTCTTAATTTCCTAATGTTGGCCATTAAAATTTTTCTAATTTTCAAAAGGAGAAGCAAAACTTTTCGTAGAAATCCTTGTACCACTTTATTTCCTAGATTAGTTTCCTAGAAGGAAACCGAATCAAAAGCTAGAAGCATTTGTAAGGCTGATACGTACTGCTACACGCTTTCCACAGCATTTGTGTAAGGGTCCCCTCCCGTGTGATAGCCCATGTTAGAGCCCAGGCTTCGTCCAGGTCCACCCCAGGAGCCATTCGGGGGACAGAACAAAAGGTCACATCTTGTGATTTCCAGTACACGTTGAACTCCTTGCTTAAATTACTCTGTGTGACCCCGCTCTACTCTAAGAAGACTATGGAGTTCTGCTTGTGGTTTGTGTATTTCTAAGAACATAATGAGGGGCACCTGGGTGGCTCAGCTGGTTGAGCGTCCCACTCTTGGATCTCGGTTTGCAGCTTGATCTCGGGGCCGTGGGTTCGAGCCCCACATTGGGCTCCATGCTGGATGTGGAGCCTACTTTAAAAAAAAAGAACATGACAAAAATTGTGTTGTTATTTATGTTAAAAGCTCTCATGTCTCAGTACTGTTTTGGTTTCTTGGCAGATGACTCCGGGATAATCTACTGCCTCTCCAGGCGAGAATGTGACACCATGGCTGACACTTTACAGAAAGATGGTCTCGCTGCTCTTGCTTATCACGCTGGCCTCAGTGATTCTGCCAGGGATGAAGTACAGCACAAGTGGATTAATCAGGATGGCTGCCAGGTAACATTTTTTAAAATAAACAAAGGAAATAATTTTTTATAGTATATGAACACGCTTGTACGTGCTGGATGAAAATTGTTTTTACTTTAAAGACAGCAGACATCAAAATAAGACTAAAATTTAAAAACAGATCTTTTTGAGACTTCTTAAGTTGCTTTTTCTTTCTTAAATAAAAAAAAGTTTTATTCAGTTGTAGTTTACGTACCGTAAAATTTGCCCTTTCATAGCTTAAAAAGTTAGTGGGTTTTAGTATATTCACAAGGTTGTGCAAACATCACCACTAATTCCAGAATATCTCATCATCCCCGAAAGAAACTCCATACCCTTTAGCATCCACTCCCCAGTCCCTGGCAACCACTAATGGAACCACTGCTATTCTGTCTCTATAGATTTTCCTATTCTGGACATTTCATATAAATGAAATTATACAGTATGTGTTCTTTTGTGACTGATTTATTTAGCATAATGTTTTTAAGACAATGTATATCTTGGTGTAACATGTATCAATACTTTATTTCTCTTTGTACACCAGATAACATTCCATGGTACGGATATATCCTAGTTTGTTACCCATTCATCAGTTGGTAGACATTCAGTTGCACCCACTTTCTGGCTATTGTGAATAATGCTTCTGTGAACATCTGTGTACATGTTTTTGTATGAACATGTTTTCAGTTCTCTTGGGTAGATACCTCAGAGTGGAATTACTTAGTCATATGGTAACTCTCTGTTTAACTTTTTGAGGAACTACCAAACTGTTTTCCAAAGCAGCTACAGAATTTTACATTCCTACCAGTGATCTATGAGCTTCCAATGTCTCTTGACTTCTTATTATTACTACTTTTTTTTTTTACTATATCCATCCTAGGGGATGTGAAGTGGCATCTCACTGTGATTTTAATTTGCATTTCCCTAATAACTAATTGTGTTGAGATGACAGATTTGTCACCCAAGTGGATCAAGAGGGAGGAAGCTAAGAACACTCTAGGCATCCCGTACAGTGGCAGGTGCCAGCCTTGGATAGACCTTTCTTTTTTTTTTTTTTAAAGGTTTAGTTCCTCTTTTTTTTTTTTTTTAAAGATTCTACCCATTTATTTGAGAGAGAGAGAGAATGAGAGATAGAAAGCACGAGAGGGAAGAGGGTCAGAGGGAGAAGCAGACTCCCCGCCGAGCAGGAAGCCCGACGCGGGACTCGATCCCGGGACACCAGGATCATGACCCGAGCCGAAGGCAGCCGCCCAACCAACTGAGCCACCCAGGCGCCCTGGATAGATCTTTCTAAATACAAGGATGAATTTGAGAAAAACGACTAATAACTTTTTTTTTTTTAGCCTATGAAGTTTTCAGTTCACAAAAAGAGAAATTACCCCAAAGATTCAATGGAAAAATATCTCTCAAAATTATTTTGTAACAGAAAACAGGAGAAAATCTTAGAGGATATTAGCCTAGTGTCTTTGGAAAGATGTCAGAATACTTGGCGTATATGAACTAGAAGTACTTGCCATAAGAAGATCACAGGCTGCGATGAAGGCACAAATAAAAATGCAATTTATCTAGATAAGAAAATGCACAAAAGGCAAAAAAACAAGTAGAATCACTATCAAGGCACAAATGGTTCAACTCGGTGCAGACATCTGCATCAGTGAGGTAGTGAATAACTTGAAAATGTCAGCCTAAGAATAATCATTGTATCCAAGGAAGAAATGAAGATGGCTGAAGTGGCTAAAGTAGTCAGATGTGTTCTAAATGAATACATAACAAATATTTAACAAATTTAAAAGCATTATCTCAGAGTCGCTGGGGGAAAACTTAACATGTAGACAAAGTTCACCACTTTGTTTGATTTGCAAAGAGCTAAAAGAAATTATATTCACAAAGATACAGAGGTAGGATGCTCTACAAAAAGCAGGCAGGTCTGAGACTGTCTCACTAAATAACAAAAGCAGGAACACACTGTCTTGAATCAAAGGAGGGAAGCTTGGGACTGAAGGATTTCAGAGCCAGCTCATTGTCACAGATGTTGGGCACAACAGAAAGGCACTTTCAGATACGTCAAGTCCAGAAACGCATCACCAGCTTATCTTCACTCAAGTAGTGCCAGATGCCAGTCTTCCCTAATTTGTATATTGAATAAGCAAAATTCTAGTGGGATTTTTTTTCTTTGATAAACTTTTTCTAAAGTTTGCCTGGAAGAATATTCAAGTTAAAATAACTGAAAGAATTTGGCAAGAAAATGAAAACACATGAACACTAGCTTTTGCAGTACATTGCAGACGGATCAGTGACAGAAATCCAGAATTAGGAAGGAAAACATGTAAAACGGGGTGCCTGGGCGGTACAGTCAGTTGAGCATCCAACTCTTGGTTTCTAGATCGTGAGATCAAGCCCTGCATAGGGCTCCGTGCTCAGGGCAGAGTCTGCTTGAGATTCTCCCTCCCTCCCTCTCTCTCCCCCCACCCCCCCCAAAAAAAAAATCTAAGAAAAAAAGGAAAACATGTAAAAACAATATGTGGCAAGGATGCATTGAAAAGTAATGAGGAGGGGCACTGGGTGGCTCAGTGGTCAAGCGTCTGCCTTCGGCTCAGGTCATGATCCCGGGGTCCTGGGATCGAGCCCCGCGTCGGGCTCCCTGCTCCACGGGAAGCCTGCTTCTCCCTCTCCCACTCCCCCTGCTCGTGTTCCCTCTCTGGCTGTGTCTCTCTATCAAATAAATAAATAAAATCTTTAAAAAACAAAAAGAAAAAGAATGAGGAAAGGAGGATGATCCAGCCAGTGGTAGCACTTACCTGCAGGGGGGAATCGTTTTGGATCCTCTTATCAAAATTAATTACAGGTAAATAAAAGTATTGTTTTTTGTTTTGTTTTTTAATTTTATTTATTTGACAGAGACAGTGAAAGAGGGAATACAAGCAGGGGGAGAGGGTGAGGAAGAAGCAGGCTTCCCCCTGAGCAGGGAGCCTGATGTGGGCTCGATCCCAGGACCCCTGAGATCATGACCGGAGCCAAAGGCAGATGCTTAACGACTGAGCCACCCAGGCTCCGCAGAAGTATTGGTATTTTTAAATGTATGAACTCTGGCTGGAAGAGAACCCAAACTTAAAAAGAGCTCAAAAGGAAGTAATTGCTAGAAATTATTAAAAATCTAAATAAACATTTCTATATCGATGAACAAAATTAAAGGCAATAGCAAATAAGAAACAACTAGGGAAATGATGTCTTCTGCAAATAAAACATCCCAAAACTTTGATGAGAAAAACATGGGTCTCAAATAGTAAATTACCCCAGGCTATCAAGAGACATCGAAAAGGAGCCACAAAAGACTAAGTAGAATTGTTTTTCAAAGTGCAACTTTGCTAATTATTAAAGGAATCCAAATTTAAAACAGTGAGAGACCATTTTCACCTCTGTATCAGCAGACTTTTATTAACTGTTGGGGACGGTGCTATAAGAGGCAATTTCCTGCAATGTTCCTGAGAGCCTTTCTGGAAAAGAAGATGGCAGACTGTTACAGGAGCCTCAGATCTGAAACGCATGTGTGGAATTTACATCAGAGTTTGTTTATGGGTTGCTTGGTTTTTTTTTTTTTAATTTTTTTATTGTTATATTAATCACCATACATTACATCATTAGTTTTTGATGTAGTGTTCCATGATTCATTGTTTGTGCAATGGTTTTTTTTTTTTTAATTGAAGTATAGCTGATGTATATAGTATTATATTACTTTCAGGTATACATTATAGTGATTCAACAATACTATACATTACGAAATGCTCGCCACAGTAATTGTACCAACCACTTACCACCATACAAAGTTATTACAATATCATTGACTGTATGATAGTATTATTTTTTTAAAGATTTTATTTATTTATTTGAGAGAGAGAGAAGCAGCGTGAGAGGGGAGAGGGTCAGAGGGAGAAGCAGGCTCCCCGCTGAGCTGGGAGCCCGATGTGGGACTCGATCCCAGGACTCCGGGATCATGATCTGAGCCGGAGGCAGTCGCTTAACCGACTGAGCCACCCAGGCGCCCTGATAGTATTATTTTTAATAGTAAGTAGCTTAAATGTCCTGAGAGAGTGACTGGGTACATTATAGTGCATTCCTGGCATTGAAAATGGTTTATGAAGAATTTCATAATGATATGAAAATGTTCAGATGTCGATGATGGAGAAACATAGGGACAAATAGAACCTAAATGTGTGAAATCTCAACCGAAAAAAAGAAAATTTAGAGGCACCTAGGTGGCGCAGTTAAGCGTCTGACTCTTGGTTTCGGCTCAGGTCGTGATCTTGGGGTCTTGGAATTGAGCCCCACATTGGGCTTTGCACTCAGTGCAGAGTCTGCTTGAGACTCTTTCACCCTCTGGCCCTCCCCACTGCTCTCTCTAGCTTTCTCTCAAATAAATAAGCAAATCTTTAAAAAAAATGAAAAAGAAAATTAATAGAAAAATAGATGAGGGGCGCCTGGGTGGCTCAGTCATTAAGCGTCTGCCTTCAGCTCAGGTCACGATCCCAGGGTCCTGGAATCGAGCCCCGCATCAGGCTCCCTGCTCTGCAGGAAGCCTGCTTCTCCCTCACCCACTCCCCCTCTGTGTCTCTCTCTGTCAAATAAATAAATAAAATCTTAAAAAAAATAGATGAGAAAAAAAGAAAAAAGCTAATTCTTTTCAAGTTCTTTAAATCTTTTTGTACAGTATAAATATTCTATAATACCAATGCACACATATATACATATCTGTATATATGTATATAAAACACTTTGATCAAAAATATAGTTCAAGAAAATGGGTGAATTTTTGTTTCTGTTTTCAGACTAATCCTCACAGTCAAGATATAATTATACAGTCACTGGACAACCTTGATCTTGTTAGATTTGTAAGATAGAATAAAACTTCATTGTTTTTCTTCACAAAGAAATGATTATAGTCTGAAGTTTCAAAAGCAACACAGAAATAAGGAAGTAACAGCTCGACTAAGCCAGTTTTCCCAGTGACAAGAAGTAAAGGCTTTCAAGGGAGAGTTGGCTTTAGGGTTGCCTCACTGGGAGCCCGCACACTGCCTCGTGGCCAAGGCCCACCCGACCTGGGGAGCCGCACCCGCACCCCTGCTTCTTGGATGGCTGTGGGCTGCCACACGTCCCTGCACAGCCTCTCACCTTCTCTCCACCACTAGAGGCTCCAATAGACTTTCTCTTTTCCAAGGACACTTCCTTCGATCAAAGTGCCCTAAATTTGGAGGGCTGACTGGCCTGTAGCTCAGGCCACAGCCGCCCCAGGCACTGCCGAGCACGCCCGTTCGCTGGCCATGTTCTCCACCGCCTGCACTTGCTCACCCTGGTGCTCAGTCACCAAGACCACGTCCTCAGCCTCAGTCTGGCTGCCAGGTAGTTCAGTTGCTTTTGAAATACTGTTCTTGCAGCTGCTATTTATTTTCTTGAGAGCTAAAAAAAAAAAAAAAAAAAAAGTCTTGCAGCTTTATTTGTATAATATAATCTTGCCTGTAGATGAAATGTTTTTGTCTGGGTTAATAAGTCCTACATTTGCAACGGAAATGGATATTCTTGAAAATGATTTTTTTTTTTTTTTTTACTGAAAGCGGATTTATGAAGCTCTTGAAATTTAACTGTCACCTTGCTTGTCCTAAGTAATTTGCATAGGCCAAGATCCACAGTCTCCAGGCTTTTTTTCTAGTATAAGCACCTCTCAGACTTTCACCCACGTGAGTTCCAATAAAAATTTCACAAGTTTTTACTTTGAAATCAGCTGTTGAGGAAAAGGAGCTGGCGTGTGATCCATCAGCTGCTCCCACTGGGAGCACAGACAGTAAGCGCGGGGGCAGGTGAGAATATGCCACGGCTCCCGGAGCATCAGAGAAACCGGCAGAGGTGACCTCTGGGAGCTCAAGCCCTGGGAACCCTCGTTCCTGACCCTGGCACTGGATGTCATGGCTGTCTGGACAGTGCCCCTCACGCCTCCATATCAGAAACGGAAGAGAGCAAGCTGTGGCTGCCCACCAAGACGTCACAGCTCTTGATTCTGGCCCCTTCTATGATGCCAAATAACACAAGGAAGTGCCTGCCGCCATGAGCTCCTCTACCTTCTCGGGACTTCATAGGATTGCAGGTTAACAATAGTAAGACCTCACATTAGTCATGCTAAATAACGGGACCAAGTTAAGATATTAGATTGCTGTACAGAGTAAAATAGAGAGTAGAGCTTTTAGAGGCACCTGTTATTAAAATGTCCCTTTCTATCTATTATGAGCCTAAGCGGCTTTTGCTCTTTCATCAGGTTATCTGTGCCACGATAGCATTCGGAATGGGGATTGACAAACCCGACGTGCGGTTTGTGATCCACGCATCTCTCCCTAAGTCTGTGGAGGGTTACTACCAGGAATCCGGCAGAGCTGGGAGAGATGGGGAAATATCGCACTGCCTGCTCTTCTATACGTATCATGATGTGATCCGGCTGAAGAGACTCTTACGGAGTAAGCTAAGCCCGTCCTCTTCAGTCTCCTGAGGGAGTCTGCTCCTACCACTGTGGTGCTTTTGCTCCAGCTTTCTTTAAATGGTTATAAAAATATTACATGCTTGTCGTGTAAAACTCAAATGATACAGACGTGTGTATACAGACATGTACACGGCAGAAGATGTCCAAACCATGCCCTGCATACAGTCCTGCCCTAGGAAATAACTCCAGCTGTTGGCTTCCTGTGTATCCTTCCAGATCCAACCTGTGCATGCATCCTTGCTTGTAACACATGTAACACATGTTCCAAACATGCAGAAACATGCAGGTAGAATGGGAAAAATAACGAGCCCTCACACACCACCCAGTTAAGAAATAAAACCCCCCGTATATCCCTCTCCTTCCTCAGCCCTCCACTCCCCCATCAGAGAGAAGCAGTGTCTTGTACTTGGTGTTTACCCCTGCCAAATGCATATATTTTGCCATTTGTGCTGGGGATTATATTATATGCCTTTGTTAGGTACATATAGTTTGTTTTCAGTCTACACTAGGATGTAATTATGACTCCACTTGATACATGTAGTTCAGCTACAGGGAATTCCATGTCTGTTTATTTATTTTTTTAATAAAAGATTTTATTTACTTGTCCGAGAGAGAGAGAGCACAAGCAGGGGGAGCAGCAGGCAGAGGGAGAAGCAGGCTCCCTTGCTGAGCAAGGAGCCTGATGCGGGACCCAATCCCAGGACCCTGGGATCATGACCTGAGCCGAAGGCAGACGCTTCACCGACTGAGCCACCCAGGCGCCCTCCATGTCTGTTTAGCCAGTCCTCTTGGAATACATACCTAGATTGTTTATTGTTTTTCATGGTTATCAGCAGTGCAGTATTGAGCACCTTTTGCAGGTATCTTTGGGCATTTGGACAATTGTCTATATAGGATAAATGTCCAGACTTAGACTTGCCAGGTCAAAGTGAATACATATTTTAGAATCTTATTATGCCTTTTGCCCACTGTTCTACTAAGTTGTGATAGTTAAATACATTTCCTAAATAAATTTGCTATTTTGAGACCACTTTTGAATGGATCCTGCCAGAGATACTACACACGGGATATGACACTTACTGGGCACTGTGCCAAATATTGGGTCATCTTTTGTACCCATAACCCCTAGCTTTTGAGGTAGAGTTCATCTCATGGTAAAAAGGAACTTCATTAAGGTTTTGTAACTTGCCTCCAAGAGAGCATTGATGGGCAGCAGCTGTGGTAGGAGTGGGGGGCGGAGGGGGGGGAATACGGTGGTAGCAGTACTGACAGGTGACATTGCTTAGTACCTGCTGTATGCGCTGTCTTAACTGCTTATTATATCCCTTCATCACAACAGGCCCCCAGGTACCGCTGTTACTCTCATTTCACACAGGAGCACGGCAGCTGTAGAACCAGTAGGTGGTAGAGCCCTGATAGGGCCCAGGTCTATCCAGTGGACGCCTCGGTGGCTCAGTAGGTGGTAGAGCCCTAATGGGGCCCAAGTCTATCCAGTGGACGCCTCGGTGGCTCAGTAGGTGGTAGAGCCCTGATGGGGCCCAAGTCTATCCAGTGGACGCCTCGGTGGCTCAGTCAGTTAAGCATCTGCCTTCAGCTCAGGTCATGATCCCAGGTCCTCGGATCGAGTCCCACATCGGGCTCCTTGCTCAGCAGGGAGCCTGCTTCTCCCTCAGACCCTCCCCCCTCTCGTGCTCTCTTTCTCTCTCTCAAATAAATAAATAAAATCTTTTTAAAAAAATAAAAATGAGACTTTTAAACTTAGCGTGACCATTTGTGTTTTTAAACAGAACCTATATTAAGTTAGGCCCAAATAATTCAATAAGCATTTAAGTTTTAAATGCTTAGCAACATTTTGAAAAAAAGAATAGTCATAAACTAGAAAAAACCATTTTATTTTCATTCTTAACTAACCTCCATTGCTTACAAACAGAAAGTATGTGCATGTGATTCTCAAACCTTGAAATTGGATTAGACACTGCCACCCTTATTTCCTGTTTCACATGGATTTTCTGGAGGTACTTGTATTTATCACAACAACTGCCAAAAGTTCAGTTTCGCAGTGATGGCATTCGAAGGAGTGTAGCGCACCATGTCCTCAGACTGGCAGTTTGGGTGGCGTTCAAATATTGCTGTGTTTCCCTTAAAGTTAAAATACCCTGCCAACACCCCCGTGAGTTCACTGCAGCACCCCGGGGCTCCTTGGCACGCGGCTTTGGAACCACTGGCTTAACTACTTGGACCCCAGATACCCAGGGAGGTGCCTGGCCTGCTGCCGTAAGGGCCTGCTCTGCTGACTTCAGACGTCCAGCTAAGGACATGCTTGTCTGATAAATACAGCAAATTTGATTCAGATCTTCATCATTGGGACTCATGCAGATTTGAAAGTTTTTTTCAGCTACTCATTTATTCTTATAAAACTAAAAATTTGAGGGATAAACATAAGTACAAGGTTGGTCATGATATAGAATGATGTCATACTGATCTATAATGCTACTAGTAATTTTATTTCATTTAATATTTAAAGTTATATGAATCTATTCCAAATATTTCTGTGATATTTTCTTCTGTTTCCCTACTCTAATAAGTATTTTTACTTTGTTCTTTACCTCTTTTAGTGGAAAAAGATGGAAACCATCATACCAGAGAGACTCACTTCAATAATTTGTATAGTATGGTGCATTACTGTGAAAATATAACAGAATGCAGGAGAATACAGCTTTTGGCTTACTTTGGTGAAAATGGATTTAATCCTGATTTTTGTAAGAAATACCCAGATGTTTCTTGTGATAATTGCTGTAAAACAAAGGTAAAATAAGAAAGTTTTAAATTCCCTGTAATTCAGGAAATTGCCGAGACTTTATTTTAGCAAAGTTAGATACAAGTTAGGTTACCATAAATGGGCCCTCAGGGATTGAACCGGGGAAAGATGGCTTCCTCCCTATAGTAATTTGAAATAGAAACATTTAATAGTAATTCTGTGGAATAGCTTTTGAATTAGAAGCCTATAAAAAAAATATCCTGGACCTATCTAAAATATTGAGGTTATATGTGTGTACTATAAGGATGTTTTAGAAATATCATTAATCTGTAAATATCCAAAAACATCAACATGGGCAGGTAGCATATTTAGATTCCATCCCAGTATATATTTGAAGTTCTCATTCTGAAGAGTTATAATAACTGGTGTACTATGTGTTTGAATCAGGTCAGTAACATTATACTATAAATTGGTTATTTAAAAACTATAAAGAATTAATGGCAATAGCTTCTAGATGAATTTGCTATCATCTGTCCTAAAAATAACCGTGAGAAGTTGTTAAAGTCAATCATCAGGTACTTAATTTTACCTTTCCTGGTAATTCTGTTTTAATGTCTCCGTACTTTACAGTTTACAGAGCATTTTCACATTTGATACATTATTTGAAATGCCTGTGCGAGGTGCCGGGGACTCACAGACGAGCATGTTATGGGCCAGTTCATAGACGGGAGGGGGACAGACACACCCGTATTCACATGATTGTAATGATGCTGTGTGATAAGCAGTCACAAAGATCGGCGGCACTAGCCAGCGCAGAGGGTGGGGTCTGCGGATTCACGGCCGTTTCCACCCCCCACGCCCTGCCCTGCAGACGTTACCGATCAGTGTCAGTTCTTGTTTAACAAATATTTGAGTGCCTGCTCTGTGGCAGGCACTGTTCTAGGAGATTGACATGCATCACTGAACAACAACAACAAAAAAGATCCCTGCCCTTGCGGGGCTTACGTTGTGGCCGCGGGAGGCTGAGTACGGACAGTGTAAGGGTACGTGAAGCTCAGCAGTGTGGGAGCCAGGAGTAGTGGGTGGGATGCAAGCTACAGAATCAGGTGCGGTGGCCCAGGGAAGTCTTACCACAGAGATGCAGCCAGCCTGAGCAGGGGACACCTGAAAAGGGAGTTAGCTGAGCAGCTCCCTGGACATGGGCATTCTTGGCCCCCAGGTGTGGGGGCCATGCCTGGGCACATGACGGATAGCAAAGGGAGCGCGTGTAGCTGAGCAGGGCTAAGAGTCAGTCGCAGGGAAAGAGATGATGGGCCAGAGCCGCAGCTGGAGGGGTGGTGTGACTGACCCTCAGCCAAAATGCCTCGGGACGGCCATTAGGCAGGGCAGATCGGTTCGGTTTGGGGTGTTTTGAGTTAGATGTATCTGTTAGATTCAGAATTTCTGAAAAGAGGCTCGTGGTACCTGCCAATTTGGGAGTGGTTGGCGTACAGATGGTATTCAGAGCCATAAGAGCAGCTGAAATCTTCAGGGGTATAAGGTTAGCCCACAGAGAAGAAAACCAAACCACCGAGTCCGGGGACATTAAGAGTTTAAGGAGAAGAGGGGGGACTAGAGAAGGAGAGCAAGAAAGAGAATTAGCAGGGTAAGAGGAAAAGCCCGAATCCGTACCGAAAGCATCCCAGGGAGGAGGGAGTGCTTCCGCTAAGCCAGGTGGGAAGGCACTGAGAAGACGCCGCTGGCTTTCACGCCCCAGGAGTCCCTGCGGCTGGATGGGTTTGACAGTTTCCGCAGAGTGGGGCAAACCTGGAGGCGACGAATACAGAGAACTCTTTCAAGTTTTGCTTCAAGGAGGATCAGAGAAATGAAACAGCCACTGGCAGGGAAGTGGATTCGGGAGAAGACAGGAGAAGTGACTTCTGTCTGGGCTGATAGGAACGTACCTGCAGAGGATGAAAAGCTGATGTGTAAGGAGAGGGGAGAACCACTGAAGCAATGCCCTTGAATAGGTTGGGCGGGGGGGGGGGGCGGGATCTAGTGTGCAAGTCCAGAGATTGGCTTCAGGCAGGAACCAAGAGATTTCATCTGTAAGAGCAGCAGGAGGGAGAAGACCGTGTGGGGCGTTTGCTGGTGACAGATGTTGTGAGGGAAGTTTGTGAAAGCTCTCGTGGTTGCTTCAGTTTTCTCAGTGAAGTCGCAGGCCAGGTTGTCAGCTGACAGGATAAGAGAGGGGATCGAAGAGAAAGGAGTAAGTGAAGTAGTCCCGTCACCTAGGACAACGGTCAGCAAACTCTATCTTAAAGTTAGGCTTTGTGGGCCTTGGACTCACAGGCTCTGTCACAAGTACTCAACTCTGCTCTTTTAGCCCAAGAGCAGACATAATAAACAATAAATAAATCGATTTTCCATGGCTGTGTTCCAATAAAATTTGATGTGCGGAAACAGGCGTCCAGCTCATGGGCCACAGTGTGCTGACTCCTGTTCTAGAACAGAGGAGTGCGACTCAAGGATGTGTGATGATGACCGGGCCGCGTAAAGGGTCCGCTTGAGGTTTGTGGCCATGTGTTGAAAGTGCAGACCTTCCACGTGGTTGCATGTGTTTCTCCAGCCAAGGTCAGCTACCGAGGTTGAGGCACAGAATGGTGAAGAGTTGGATCTAGTGTGTGTCGTCAGCGAATGGGATGAATTGACCTGAGGGCAAAGGAGCTGAGGGTACATGAGTGGTAGTACTGTAATGAGGGGCTATGGAATTTAAGCTGAGTTAGGGGAGCCTCCGAGGATGGAAAGGAGTAGATAGTCAGGCTCGGTGGGCTGTTGGAATCAGAATATACTAGATGGCGTGAGGTGGCTGTCAGAGAATGAAGGGGTTGCTGATTTTAGTGAGGCCAAGGTCATAGGCGCGACCAAGGGAGTGAGCGGCTGGAATACGTGGAAGCTGGGGTCAGTGGGGCAGAGGAGCTCAAGATGGCAGAGGCCAAGATGGGAGGACCATCTGTCTGCTGGGTCGCCAAGAATTAAGGCAGGAATGACGTTGGAGAGACTGACAGAGCACTGTTTCGCGATGGGTCTAGATAGAGCCTGAGAATCACTACTAACTGTTAGAATGAGACAAGAAACCTTGAGGTTTGTCTTGAGGTCGTGAGATTGTGGCAGAGGAACAAGGGTTAGAAGGTGAGGAGGCTGCATGGACAGAGGCCAGAAGCATGATGCTGCTTTTGAGAACAATGGCTGGTTAGTGTTGCTAATTTGGAGATCTAGGATGGATGAAAGCAGACAGACCATACAGGAAAGGGGGCTTTAAAAAGTAGGCCGAGTTTGGAGACCAGTGAGGAGATGGAGAAAGGGAACTGACAGGAGATCATTAAAAGGGTTCACTATGACACCAAAGCCCCAAAGGCGATCAGAACTCACACATTTGCATGGTTGGACAGTGTTTTTGATCCCAAAAATCACCGCCCAAGTGACAGAGCACTGTTCTAGAGGGTATGAAGTGTTTGAAAAGGAGCAGAGGGTACTCCTACCCACAGCATGCTGAGAGGTGTGTCTGCAACCCAGTAATAACATAGACGTCGTAGAGGGCTAATGTCCTGGACACAAGCTGAACGTAAGAGCTTAGAGAAGAAAGAATATTTGAAATTTGGGTTTGGATCTTGGTTTTGGTGTGGAAATGGTTTGTTACGAGACTACCACAGTATGAAACCCTAGCAATCTAAGTATCATCTTAATTACAGCAGAAGGTAATCTCTTTTTACTCATAGGATTATAAGACAAGAGATGTGACTGATGATGTGAAAAATATTGTCAGATTTGTTCAAGAACATAGTTCATTGCAAGGAACAAGAAATAAAAACCATACAGGTCCTTCCGGGAGATTTACTATGAATATGCTGGTCGACATTTTCTTGGGTAAGTTATCTTTTTTATTGTTTGAGTTATAGCAATTAAAATTGAACATCTAGGGGCACCTGGGCGGGCTCAGTTGGTTAAGCGTCGGCCTTTGGCTCAGGTCATGATCCCAGCGCGCCCTGGGATCGAGTCCCGCATTGGGCTCCCTGCTCGGCAGGGAGCCTGCTTCTCCCTCTACCTCTCCCTCTGTGTGCTCGCTTGCGTAGGTGCGCACTCTCTCTCTCTCGCTCTCAAATAAATAAATAAATATTTTTAAAAATAAAATTGAACGTCTAAAGAATTCATCACAAGTACATAGAAAAAATCTCTCTTGTCTGTCTTATAGAAATTAAAGATTTCAGAATAAAACTTTCTCGAGTAATGAAAGAAAATCAACTTTATTGAATTACACCAATTATTTATATAGAATTTATATGTTACTAAGGTGAGGTTTTCACATTCAGAAAAGCAAATAATAGGGCAAAATGGGTGAAGGGGATGAAGAGGTACAGACTTCCAGTTATAAAATGAGTATGTCATGGGAATGAGAAGTACAGGATAGGAAATGTCATCAGTGACGTTGTAATAACGTGACTACACCTATCATGCTGAGCGTAGTGTAGTGTATAGGATTGTTGAATCACTATGTTGTACACCGGAAACTGATAAAATATTGTATGTCAACTCTACGATAATAAAGATAATAGTAATAATAATAAATACACAGAAGTTATTATAGCATATACAATTTCATCTGAATTAGTGGAATATAACTTCCTTGGAGAATTACCTGTTGAGTGACTTCCAGTTCCGGATGGCAGCCTGGGTAAAAGCATGTCTTGTAAAAAGGGGTTTGAGACCCTATTAAAATAATAGGAAATAAAATGGGGGTTCAATTCATTAGGGCATGGAGAACCAGGGAGAGACCATCATCAGATTCAAGATTTTTCAAATCTTTTAGGAAATGGATCGACGCATGGTGACATCTGGAATGAAATAACAATAAGCCACCTGCAAAACGAATGTAGAGGCGAGTGTCGTAGAAGAGGGGGGACTATGGACCAGGCAGAGCTCCACTGATCAGGAGGCCTCAGACTGAGTCTGCGGGTCCAAGGGGGTGGGAGTGAAAGCAGAGGAGCCAGAAATGGGGAAAGAACTGCATCAAATGCCAGCCTGGAATTGATTCTAGAACAGAAATAAATGGCCTAAGGAATAGAAAGGCAGCTGAGTTAGGGGCCAGAGCCCCTAAGTGGCATTTGGGGACCACCCAGTCCACCCACTTGCCCAAAAGCAAACCTGGATATTCCCATTCAGGGGAAGAATTTGAGGGGAAAGAGATATAAAATAACAGAGGAAGGGTGCCTGAGTGGCTCAATCAGTTAATCATCTTTGCTCTTGGGTTTTGGCTCAGGTTATGAACTCAGGGTCATGAGATCAAGCCCTGTATCGGGCTCCACACTCAGTGGGGAGTCTGCTTGAGATTCTCTCTCCCTCTGCCCCTCCCCCCGGGCGCTCACGCTTCTCTCTCAAATAAGTAAATAAAATCTTTAAAAAAAAAATTTTTTTTTAAATAACAGAGGAAATCCACCTCAAAAGTTTAACCTGATCCCTGAAGGTAAATACAACTGGGCAATCAGAGAAACCAAGTAAGTTTTTGACCCTGAGGATAGAGAGAATTTAGAAAATAAGCAGTAGCGTTAGGGAGAATGGAGGAGAAACTCCTAATTTAGAATCTTCACAAAGACTTAAGTAATAATAGAATGTTATGGAAAAGAAACAAAGAGAAAGAGCTGTTAAAAGTTTTAGTTATTTTTTGGGACGCCTGGGTGGCATCTGCCTTCAGCTCAGGTCATGATCCCAGGGTTCTGGGATCGAGTCCCACATCAGGCTCCCTGCTCAGCAGGGAGGCTGCTTCTCCCTCTCCCTCTTGTCTGCCGCTCCCCCGCTTGTGCTCTCTTTCTCTCTCTGACAAATAAATAAAACCTTAAAAAAAATAAAAAACTAAAAAATTAAATTTATTTTTTAATTTTTTATTTTTAAGTAATCTGTACATCCAACATGGGGCTCAAACTCACAACCCCAAGATCAAGAGTCACAGGCTCCTCCAGCTGAGCCAGCCAGGCATTCCAAGAGCTGCTAAAAAATTTTAAATGATTGACAAAGTAAATTTAGTGGAAATGTTGAAAGATAAAGTCAAGAAAATTTTCTGAGACCTGAGCAAAAAGATATATGGAAAATATGAGAGAAAAAATATAGATCAAGTCTTAAGAGATGGGAAATCTGACAAAATTTTTGATGGAGTTATCAAATCAGTGATACAAGAAAATTGCCCTGAGTGAAAGAGAAAAAAGCCTTCAGATTAAAATGTTCACTCAATGCCAAAGGAGATGCTTTATAAGATTTGAGAATACCAAGAATAAATTGACGTTGGGGAGGAAAAACTTTTCCTCCATCCTGTTAGATTTAGTGGTTGGGGACCTGTGAATTAAACTGACAAAAGACAGATTTCATCACAGTGTGACTCAAAGGGCCAGTTAAAATTGGGGCTTGTATACCATCTTAATAGCAGAAAGGGAGGGGGAGAAGAACACTTACAGAAAAACAAATGATTTTTTGGAAAGATAAGTGGGCCCTTAGGAGAATAGATGAGAGGGAGATAGAATAGTTTTGTGACAGTGTTTAGGAGTGGCATGGAGACTTCTCATCTCCAGTGATAAGCATTAGTCGTCTTTGGTTGCTCCCAGGGAGAGAATTTATGACAGTTGAGTTTTGGGGCGGGCGGGGGGGGGTCTCTGCTTTTTTGCCGATAAGAGGTTTCAGGAACTCAAAAGCCTGCTCAAAATAATTTTTATGCCACAGGGGCATATTCTGGACCCCTTCAGAGATAATCCTGAAAACTTTGGAAAGAAAGAAACCAAAGCCAAACTGGTGATTAATATCAGCAACCCTAGAGGCTAGAAGGCAAAGAAAGTGAGTGCCCTCATTCTGATACCGTAACAGGGGAGCTGACCGACGGGTCCAGGGAAGAGAAAGCCCGGATCCACGGTGCAGTAAGCAGTCTGTGCAAATTGTAACAAAGTCAAGAAAAATAGGTCCCAAGCAACGTGAGAAGGAATAAGAAATGACATTTTTTGATGGCAGTAAAGAATATAAATGTTAACTCTCAACAGAAGGAGAAAGACATTTAGAAATTCCATGGGAAAGATTATACAAAGAGAGCCAAGGTCGAATGTAAAACAAAGGAAATTGTTACAGGATTTTGAGTAATTGATAAGATGTACAAAAAGCAGTCCAATTGTCTGGGTGCGGTAGACATTCTCCTGAGGGTTGCCCGGGAGTCAGGACCTTCTAAGTAGGGAAGGAAACTTGTCATAAACACTGCTGACAAGCTGCAACAGTTAGAGTCAACGCATAGACTGAAATACGTTTAGAGAACAGGACAGGGTGTGTTAATCTTGATGATGTAAAAATAAAAGTACAATAAATAAAAGGCTTGGGGTGCTCACAACCTCCTACGTAGAAGGTAGAGTAACCAGAAGTTCTGTCTGAAGTTACAAAATAGGGGCACCTGGGTGGAGTGTCTGCCTTTGGCTCAGGTCATGATCCCGGGGTCCTAGGATCGAGCCCTGTGTCAGGCTCCTTGTTCAGCAGGGAGCCTGCTTCTCCCTCCCCCTCTGCCTGCCGCTTCCGCTGCTTGTGTTCGCACGCTCTCTCTCGCTCTTTCTCTCTGTCAAATAAATAAAATCTAAAAAAAATAAATAAAAATTAAGTTGACAAAATAATCAATAGATTAAACAATATTATATAACTAGCCAAATTTGGGGCAAGGCGAAGTATAGGGAGTAGTCTAAATGAGATGAAGCCTCATCTTACGTAGTGGGGGGTCAGTAGGTAAGTGTCAGGCAGTAGCTCTGGCTAGTGGAATGACAGCAAGGGCTTAGGTTCCTTGTGGAGGTGGCCACCAGAAGAGCTGAAAACAAAAGCTATTTAAAACAGGACTGGGGGGGCGCCTGGGTGGCTCAGTTGGTTAAGCGACTGCCTTCGGCTCAGGTCGTGATCCTGGAGTCCCGGGATCGCGTCCCGCATCGGGCTCCCTGCTCGGCGGGGAGTCTGCTTCTCCCTCTGACCCTCTTCCCTCTCGTGCTCTCTATCTCTCATTCTCTCTCTCTCAAATAAATAAAATCTTTAAAAAAAAAAAAAGATTTAAAAAAAATAAAATAAAATAAAACAGGACCGGGGTGCCCAGCTGGCTCAGTCGGTTAGGCATCCGACTTTTGGCTTCCGTTCAGGTCATGATCTCGGTCCTGAGATGGGCTCGTGAGTTGGCTTGGGAGTCTTTCCTTCTTCCTCTCCCTCCCTCTCTGCCCCTCCCCCCGCCCTCCTCTGTGCCCTGTGTGTACGCGTGCTTTCTCTCTCTCAAGTAGATAAATAAAATCTTAAAAAAAAAAAAAATTACTGCCTTGGGGCGCCCAAATGGCTCAGTAGGAAAAGCACACTCTTTTATAATATATATATTTTTTTCTTTTAAGGTTTTATTTTATTTATTTGACAGAGAAGAGAGAGCACAAGCAGGGGGAGCGGCAGGCAGAGGGAGCAGCAGGCTCCCCGCGGAGCAGGCAGCCTGATGGGGGGACTCGATCCCAGGAGCCCGGGATCCTGACCTGAGCCGAAGGCAGACACTTAACCGACTGAGCCACCCAGGCGCCCCAGGAAGAGCACAACTCTTGATCTCAGAGTCATGAATTCAAGCCCCACATTGGGAGTAGAGATTACTAAAAATTAAAATGAAAAAAAATAAAATAAAACATGATTGCTTTCCAGAAGAGAGGAGGATGGGGGGAGGGAAGGGTGGGACAGAGGAATGTTGCTTTTCATCCTAAAGCTTTCTGTACTATATTTTATTTTTCCCATGTACATACCTTACTTTAATTTAAAAAACAGATAAAGCAATTAATAGGTGCATTTATTTTTTAAAACATTAATAACCTAGATTGGTGTAGGAATGGTTTACTCAGTTCCTCAACCATTCCTTCTGGGTCTGCTCTTTCCTCCAGACAAAAGCAACTTTTAGTGCTGGTCTTCCCTTTCTGGATTCTTTTTTCTTTTTTTCTTTTTTTTAAGATTTTATTTATTAGAGAGAGAACAGGGGGAGGGGCAGAGGACAGGGGGAGAATTTTATTTATTAGAGAGAGAGAGAGAGAGCACGAGCAGGGAGGGGGCAGAGGGAGAGGAAGCAGGCTCCCTGCTGAGCAAGGAGCCTGACGCAGTACTCGATCCCAGGACCCCAGGATCATGACCTGAGCCAAAGGCAGACACTTAAGGGACTGAGCCACCCGGGGCGTCCCTCCCTTTTTTTTAAGATAGTATTTATTAGAGAGAGAGAGACAGCATAAGCAGGGGGAGAGGGAGAGGGAGAAGCAGACTCCCTGCTAAGCCAGAGCCCGATGTGGGGCTGGATCCCGGGACTCCCCAGGACCCTGAGATCATCCCCTGAGCTGAAGTCAGACATTTAACTCACTGTGCCACTCAGGCGCCCCCCTTTCTGGATTTTTGCCTTTGAGTTTGGACCTCTTTTGGGAGTCAGAAGGAACAAGGGGTTGCAGATAAAATAACGTATTATAAGAGTGATATGTGATCACTCCACATTGCAGTGTGTAGAAAATACAAGTAACTCCAGAAAAAAATGCTAATATTTTAAGAAGTATTGGTTCACAATCACATATTTATCATATTGTACATATAATTTATATCATTTCTGTATAACAAGATACAAGCATTTCTTAATTTTTTTATTTTAAAGTCGTTTTTAGTAATTTATATTTTATCATATTGATGAGATGTATTTAAGTAGTCTTATTTAAGGACATATTTTTCTATTATACATAATGATGTGATAAATGGCCTTTTAAATATACCTTCAACTGCATCTCTGATTGCACCTTTCGTGTAGTTTCCTAGAAAGATTACTAAATCAAGCATTTTTCTGACATACCCAGTTTCTCATTAGCTCTTTCATGTTTTTAAGAAAATTGTGGTTCAGCTTTATTTTTTTAAGTTCATTTTATTTTTTTAGTAATCTCTGCAACCAGTGTGGGGCTCGAACTCAAACCAGGCCCCCCCGCCTTGTTTAATTTAAGTTTATTTATTTTTCCAGCTTACTTAGTTATCCCCAGTACTAGGGCTAGTCCTGTAATGTGATGTTTCAGGGATACAAACCACCAAAGGAAGGAAAACTTGAATCATGAGGCATATGTGACCAGAAGCCATCTGACATTTACACTAATGTAATTATTTGGAACTCTTAAAATAGAACTAAAGCTTTCCAGAGTAACTGTTAATTCTGATTATAATCAGCGTCACAAGGCTTCTTAAGTAGATTGCTATAATAAAGTTGTGTTTACAATGAAGACATTAATGATTACAGCAGATTGGATGTGAGACCAAAGATCCAGCCCAGTGTGGTGCTTTCAGCCAGTAGGAGGAGGAGGGAAGGACGCAGTCTCCGAGAGTGATGTATTTTTGTCTTACAGTCTATAAAGGCTTCCTCCCTGAGGGTCACAAAAAGTGTGGGCTTCAGTAATTGGACTGCACACGAGTAGTGCTTTCAGTATAGGACCAGATGTAGTATTTGTGAAAATGGTTGTCCAAATTTGTTTGTAACTAGATCAGTAGTGCACAGTTATCCTAATGTAGCACAGTGATATGAAGTGCTTAAAGTTTATGTCAACTCTCTCTTTGATTTCTCTGCTCTAATGTAATTTTATACGTTGTAAGTGCACCATCCTAAAATGATAGCCTTATTTTGCTGCTGGTTTTGGTCACTGCATGTTGTAAAAAGATGAGGAAAAGTACATAGAACCGTAGAAACTTCAGAGTTCTACTCACATATTCTCATTTTATGGAAATGGGTGTGTACTTGTGCTGTGGGTTTTCCTGTGGAACAGATTATCTACCCCATTTATCCAGACCTGTCCATAAATGACTTTTTCAGCCTCTCCTACTAGCGGCTTCTGACATACCTGCATTTACTAATCTAACTCCTTGGGCCTTCTTACCAGGGAGTAAGAAGGCAAAGATGCAGTCGGGGATATTTGGAAAGGGCTCTACTTACTCACGACACAATGCCGAGAGACTTTTTAAAAAATTGATACTTGACAAGATTTTGGATGAAGACTTATATATCAACGCCAATGACCAGCCGATTGCCTATGTAATGCTGGGAAATAAAGCCCAAACTGTACTAAATGGGCATTTAAAGGTATGAGGTTCTAAATGTTTATTTTAATTATCTTAATGTGAGTGGGCAAAAACATATTACTGCAAATTAGAGGGTATTCTCCAAAGCTTATGGATACTGCATTTGTATATACTGTCCTACATGAACGTACCCGGTTCCTCAATCTGGAAAGAGAGCTTAAAATCAAACCCAAGTAATGTAGCACCTGCCAAAGTAAATTCAGTCGGGTCGTCCGATCTCTGAATCATCATACATTCATTAGGTAAACATGTATCAAGAAGCTGTTCTGTGCCAGGCACTGGAGATGTAAAGATGAGAAATGCACAGCCCCGATTCCTAAGGGGCTTGCTATAGCTTACTTAGCATAACAGAAATACAAAAAAAAAAAAAAAAAAAAAAAAGCACACAAACGCAATTAAGAATTAAATGAAGCCTGTATTTGGATACAAGTGCGTGTGTACCCACACCTGTGATCACTTTCTCTCTCACAAAGGTAGACTTTATGGAAACGGAAAATTCCACCAGTGTGAAAAAACAGAAAGCGTTAGTGGCAAAGATGTCTCAGAGGGAAGAGGTGGTGAAGAAGTGTCTCGGAGAACTGACAGAAGTCTGCAAGTCTCTGGGGAAAGTTTTTGGTGTTCACTACTTTAATATTTTTAATACTGTCACTCTCAAGAAGCTTGCAGGTAGGTATGGGTGAATCTTCTGTTATGTGGCATGAATTAATAAGCCAAAAGTTAATCTTGCTAAGGAACTTTTTTAAGTGCATAGATCTAGCTCAGTTTATTTTCATTATTTGTATTTAATCTCTAAATTGAGAGCTCAAAGAAACAACTTGAACTTGAGATGAAATATGGTCTTTAGGATGTATACAGTGGGAGGTGTGGGTGGCTCAGTCGTTAAGTGTCTTCGGCTCAGGTCATGATCCCAGGGTCCTGGGATCGAGTCCGGCATCAGGCTCCCTGCTCAGTGGGGAGCCTGCTTCTCCCTCTGCCTGCCACTCCCCCAGCTTGTGCTTTCATTCTCTCTCTCTCTCTGACAAATAAAATCTTTTAAAAATAATAATAAGATACATAACAGTACTGTGTTGTTCGGACACACAGCATAGTTTTAATTTTATACTTCTCCCTCTAATGCCGGATGTTAGGATTTGGATAATTGTAACCTCTAATACCAGCTGTCACTCAGAGATTTTGTCTTCATTTTCCGCCTGCTTTATGATGTTTGGCTGTGTTAAGTACAAATGTCTTTGCAAGAAGGAGCTACGTTCCTTATGAAAAGACATTGTTTCATGCTTCTTTGAACCCAGACCTAGCACACTGCTTATCTTGAGTTAAGAAATACATGCTGACCTGAGTTATTTCCATAGCTTCTGACAGCTCAAACCAGAATCCTAACAGGAAAGCCCCTGGAAAATAAAATAAGTCCTTCACATAGTTGACTGATTAGTGTACATGTTACCTTCTACATTCCTCCTTCATGAAATCTCATGATGCATGCCTCCTCTCTGTTCTATTCCCATTCCTACCACCCTAGGTCATCACGGCGTCTCATCAACTCTGAGATGCTGTTTTCAGACACTGTTATTTTGTGGACTATTAAGAAAGAAAAAATTACGCTAATTAAACTGACACAGTGCTTTTATGGAAAGAATTGTTTCTGACTTATTTAAATACAGATTTTTATTGTATGTAATAACTGCATATATGAAAATCGCATAAAATCAAAGCAAGTTGATTTAGGTGCTTAGAGAAATTCATAGCCAAAGCCCGACTCTTGGGAATTATTTTTGGACTCGGCTGTCCGTGTCTTTCCCTCGTGTCATTGAGAACGATAGTGACACAGACTTTTTAGCACACTCCAGTCTTCTCCCCGGCATTTTAACCAAATCCCACGCCAGCTGCTCTGATACGATGGTGGCGTGTCCCCCGATGATGCCAGAAGGCGTCGGCAGGAGGCTGCACATCTCTCGGGGACGCAAATGTAACGCTGCTCCATCGGCTGCCGGCGTCCTTTTCGGGTCCCATAAGCACTTGGCTGTGGCTCGCAAGAAGTTAGGGAATTGTGGCCTTTTCCTCAAAGGCAGACATCGGCTTTATTCGTGCCAAATCCGTTCCCTGTGACCCTGAGCTTTTCTGCACCACGGTCATCTTTCCAGCACTCTCTCGGTCTCTTCCAGCAGACATTTCGTGTGGCAGCCGGGACAAGGCCTCGCGCGCCCAGGTGGCGGCGGCCGTTTGGCCAGCAGCCCCTGTCGGACGCATGCTGACCTCAGGAACGGCACAGCGTGGAAAGGCGTGTGTCTTCGAATTGAGGAAATACAGCATTTTGTTTCTAGGCTATTAGTGACTTCCCTACCTGGTCTCTAACTCCAGATATGAACAGGAGACACATTTTAATCTCCCACAGAGTCCTCTAAAACTCCAACAGCTTTTTCGAAGAGGGACAGATTTCTGCTTGCCTGTCCAACTTCATCTTCCTTAACCCTCCCTAAAGCTGCAGGTCTGTCCCACAGGTCTGTTCCTTTTCCTCTAAACATAGAAATGATGTGAAAATCACAAATTTGAGATTGGCCCTTTCTTTGCTCAAATAGTAGGAATTATCACTTCCTCATGCCCCAGAGCCGGACCCGGCCTCTGAAATGTGTCCGGATCGCTCTCCCGCCCAAGTCCAGTACCGAGCTGTCAGTTCACGGCATCTTTGCCTGCTCGCGCAGGGGCTCCCGCCAGGCTCCCAGTCTCCTCTCTCCCTGATAGCTCGTTTTCCACGCGACAGCCAGGGTGATCTTTAAAATGACAGGCTTGTCTGGCTGCAAGACTGATGGGCCATCTGTATGCAGAGGACTCTTAATGGCCCACTTGCTCAAGTCCAAATACTTGTTCCCCGCCCGCCCCCCCCCCCCCCAATAGGGAGACTGGAGGAAGCACGGGGCTGGGTTGGGGGCGGAGGGAGAACTCAGTGACAGCCCTTATGGAAGAGGATATCCATGTCTGGAGTGCTGGGGAGCAGTCGGAGCTGGGAAATACAAATGTGGGCGTTCTCCAAAAACAGGGAGCATCACTGTGGCAGCTAGACAAGTCTTTGTTGTGAGAACAGCAAGCGAGAGCAAAGTCTGGTTAAACTCTGAGGCGCGTAGCACAGGTACCTGCCTCCGGTCCCCCCCCCCCCCCCCCCCCGCGCCCTTCGCTCTCCACCCCCCCCCCCCCCCCCGCCCTGACTTACACACCTCTGCTGCTGGAATTGCTCGAGGGGCTCCTGTCCTCCAGGCCTGTTGGCTGCCTCTGTTAGCACTCACTGCCTTTTAGAAAATTGGCCCGTGTGCCTGGTGCCCTGCAGTGAGTTGGCACTTCATAGGCATGTGCTGAATGAGTGAATGAGTGTGAATTCAGTGGGTTTTCTATGGGTGGTAATTTAAATTCCTAATTTTATGCCCATGCACAGAATCTTTATCTTCTGATCCTGAGGTTTTGCTTCAAATTGATGGTGTTACTGAAGACAAACTGGAAAAATATGGTGCAGAAGTGATGGCAGTATTACAGAAATACTCTGAGTGGACATTGCCAGGTTCGGTACACAGCTAACTCTGTGTTTTCTAAAAGCCTGTTTGAATGTTAAGCAATGCATCTCACTGGATTAGAATTTTGTGGTTTCTGGGTTGTGTTAATGCTTCCTCCACCTTGTCACACTGACATTCAAGTGCAGAGCAGTCCCGGTGCTGTGCCAGGCACCTCTTAGAGGACACTGGCGCTTAGGCCCCCCTGGGGAACGCCCGTGACTGGACCTGCTGGTAGGACCCAGAGAAGGATCTTTGGGCCCAGGAGTTCCAATTCTGTTAAGGCAAGTGCCCAAGGACTCCCATCTCGACTCTGCTATCCTTGGCAGTCCACAAATACCCTCTTTGTGCTTGGTTTCCTTATCTGCGGGAGGAACATGTTATCTGACAAGCGTGTCTAAAGATAAAATGTAAGAGCAGAGTTTAAATGTTTTGGGAAAATGAATGTGCAGTTGGAATGCTAGATAATCATGGTTATCAGAAGGAATCTGCCCAAGGGCGCGCATCGTTAGCAGACAGCCCCAAGGGTTACGGTGGGCCGGTCATGTGGCCCCTCATTGTGAGCCTCCTCACTGAGCCATAGACAGCATTAACTTCGAGAAGATCGAGAGACAGATCTTGTAGGAGGTGTGAGTGACGTCCATGCCCTCCTCCCGCACATGGCCATGCAGTTAAGACACAATAGACAAGCCAAGTTCAATGTTTCTCCCGTTTCTGTAACAAACGGCGGGGGTTTCTTCCCAAGGCTGTTGGAAGAGGTAAGCAGAATGAGGAATGAGTGAGCGTTTCTTTCAAGTTTTGTCCCTCCTCTTCCGTTTTTTATCCATTAACAAAGTGCTGAAAAGTGGGGTTTTTATAAATTCCTCTATGTGGTAATTATTCCATTAAGAGCCTTGCTTTGAATATTGATAGGAACTTAACATTTGTTTAGTGTAGTAACTTGTTTGGAAGGGGATTTTTGCCCACATAAGACAGGCTGCTCTGTGGAAAGAGCCCACAGTGTGGTGATGATCGCTCCCACTTTACTGAGAGACAGACGCCGTGCCAAGAGCCTGGCCTGTTTTGTATCATTCAGTCCTCACAACACCCCATTTCGTAGCCTTTTTTTTGCCAAGCCCCACAGCTAGGATGACGGGCTGGCAGCTTTGCCAGAGCCTCACTGCCTCCCCGTGTGAACCAGCGCTGGGCGGACACGGGGTCCCATGGATTAGGGCCCTTCGGGTCGGGCAGTAGCAGAGCCCAAGGGGGAGCCAGACCAGCCCCAAAATACCTTCCTTTGAGAATGGAGCCGGGATCCCTGTTGACCCACAAGGAGGTTTCATGCTTTTTAGGTGCCTTAGGCTGCCAATACTCGTGGAAGTTACCACCTTCTTTGCAAACTAGCGCTTTCCTCCCGACCCGTTTCCTGCATGGTATGGGAAATGTTCCCAACCGGAACAAGAAGAAGCGTTTTTTGTGTTTGAAGAGCATGATAGGGTCTAGGGTTTTCTGGCATGCGTTTGCTACGTAGCCGTTGCTCAAACATGAAGTACAGAGCATAGTTTGTTATGTTTCTCTTATATTGGGCTTTTTTTTTTTTCCCAGCCTGTGTTAAATGATAAATAAAATTGTCTTTTATATAGCACTTGATACTTTTCAAAGAGCTTAGCAGGATTAACTGCCCAAGCGATAACAGGGACACAGACCATGTGCAACAGACACTTGATGTCTCTAGTTAACTTAAAGAGTTTCACAAATTTCTGGGGCGCCTGGCTGGCCCAGGCAGTGGAACATGTGACTCTGGGCCTCAGGTTTGTGAGTTCGAGCCCCACGTTGGGCATAGAGCTTACTTTATATATATCTCACCAGCTTCTTTAACAAATTCTGATCTCCTTACATTAAAAGTAAATTTCCGTTGAGGACTCTGGGGCTCTGACATAAAAGAAATCGTCCATTCTTGCGGAATTTTTGAACCCATGTGGCAGGAGGCCCCCAGGAAAGCAGCTGGGTATCAGCCCAACTGCACCCCTGCTGGTGTTCCTCCACGTGGACATTCACAGTGCGTGGGCCTCCACAGCATCAGGGACAAACGTCTGCGTTGTCCATTTGTAGCTGAGGACGGTTCCCCGCGGGGAAGCCCGGGCAGCCACAGAGGCATCAGAAGAAGCGGCGCGGAGGAGGTCGATGAGGGAACACCCGTATCTTCTCACTACTTTGCAAATAAAACGAAAAACGAAAGAAAGAGGAAGAGAATGCCAGCCTCCCAAAGGCCTAAGAGGAGGAAAACCAGCTTTGGTGGCTCCAAGACCAAAGGGTAGGTCCTGCCCCAGGGCTGCGAGGCGGCACCAAGTTCACTCACTGTTAAATGTTGCCTCTCTGGTGAATGGAGTAATGATTAAGACTGAATACAAAACAGAAACATTTTTCAGATTTTTTAAAATCTCTTACTCCTAAGTTATCATTCAAGTTGTCTACTTTGCCAAAATGGCTCCAGTTTTGAGGTTACCTTTGAAAAAAAAACTTTTTGTCTTTATAATTTCTCCTCTTCTTCTTCCTTTTTTTTTTTTTTTTTTAAAGATTTTCATTTATTTGACAGAGAGAGACACAGCGAGAGCGGGAACACAAGCAGGGGGAGTGGGAGAGGGAGAAGCAGGCTTCCCGCGGAGCAGGGAGCCCGATGCGGGGCTCGATCCCAGGACCCTGGGATCACGACCCGAGCCAAAGGCAGACGCCCAATGACTGAGCCACCCAGGTGGCTATAATTTCTCTCTTAAGGGACTTTTCCGCCTTTTGAGCCACCCAGGTGGCCTATAATTTCTCTTCTTAAGGGACTTTTCCGCCTAAAATGCTACAAATCCTGTACTAGCTGAGTAAACAAAGGGTTTTGTTTCTCCATTGCCTTTATGATTCCATCAGTACCTGCTACACTGCTTTCATTGGTGTGGCATCTCCAGGCCTCTGCCCCCAGGCCCTGCTCTGCTCCCTGCCCTTCCGTAAGACCTGGGAAAACCGACCTCCCAACCTGTGCAGGGTAGCAGAGAAGAGGAAACCAAAAGGTCCGTTAAGCCAGGCCTCCAGGGGCTGTGGCAATGTCTTCCACCTCCCCTCTCCCACATTTTCCTGGCCCCGGGGCTGGGATGCGGCACCTTTGGGGCACTCCCTGCACACCAGCGGGGACCGAGGCCCTGTCAGGTCCTGGCCGATGATCCGTGCAGTGTTCTTATGTCTTCATAATTGCACTGCCCTTGCCTTGTAGGTGAGCAAGGTCTGGCAGGGTCGGGACCATCCCGTCAGCCTGGAGAATGTGGCCCCCCGAGTAACCGCATAACCTAACAGAAATGCTTACAGGAAAAAGGAAGCAAGTCCCCAGTAAACTTTTGCAAGCTGTTGTGTTTTTTTGTTTTTTTTTTTGTTTTTTTTTGCAGTTTTTCTACCTCTTTTCCTTCTGGGTGATTAAAAAAAAAAATTGAGTGGGGGAAGAGAAAGGAAGGCAAATGTTACCAAATTGTCATTTTCTTGTTAAGCCCATAAACAAACATCTTGTATGTGCTAATCCTTCTGCCAGGGTACAGAAATTAAAGGCATTAGTAAATGTTAGTTTAATTCTGTGGTTTTTCATGCGCAAGTGACCAGCAGATGTTCTTCAGTGGGGACATTTTCTTATTTTCCTCATTTATTCCTCTGTTTTGGGAAATACTCATTTCCTCAGGAGCTCAGGGAGTAGAAGGAGAATTTAAAAGGCATCTGGGGGCGCCTGGTGGCTCAGATGGTTAAGCGTCTGCCTTCAGCTCAGGTCATGATCCCAGGGTCCTGGGATCGAGCCCCGCATCGGGCTCCTTGCTCAGAGGGAAGCCTGTTTCTCCCTCTCCTTCTTCTGCTCCCCCTGCTTGTGCTCTCTCGTTCTCTCTGTCAAATAAATAAATAAAATCTTAAAAAAGGGGGGGGGCGTCTGGTCCAGCCCCCCTTCCCCCCCCCCGGGGTTTATGATGAGGAAGCTGAGACCTGGCCTGGGAAAGGCTTGTGTGAGGCTTTTCCCAGCTGGGTCTCAATTTCCCAGCCCAGGTAGGACCGGCCTCTGGCTCACCCACGCCCACCCAGAGTGCTTTCATTTCTGCACGTTGCCCGTGGAGCTCCCTTACACATGACTGTGATCTTCCCATTCTTTCTTGTTCGAACAGAGCACGCCATATTTCAGTGTTCATTGCCCTTGGCTCCCTTTGCAGTTTTTCCAATTTCTGTTTGTAAGAGTGAAGCACCTCCCCCTGTGGGTTCGAGCCTAATCTAGGAAGAAGTAGTAAAACTCACACTTCCCCAAAAGCCAGTACTGATTTGAATGCTAGTTGTTAATTAACCTACGTGTTTACCATGGGATTCTCTTCTAATCCCTTCTGGCCCAAAACCAGGGAGTTTTGTAAATTTTTTTTTTTTTTTTTGACCCTCGGTAGCAGCCTCTTTGTGCACGTGCTGCATTCCCCTTGTCGCCGCTGAACCACTGTGACCGTGGCTTCTTCCGGGCTGCTCACCTGGCTGAGAGGCAGCCCCGGAATACCGTGGCTCTGTGCCAGAGACCTTAACTCCCCGCCCTACCTTTCGAGCTTTACATCTTCCGAATAACACACAATGAACCAGTTGTGTTCTGGGCTCTCAGAGTGGGCGTGAAATGGTTGGCCCGGGCACCAGAGACCGCTGTTGGCAGATTCGTTCTGTAAATCAACATAAACAGCAGGTTTTCACTCAGGGCTTAATTTCTCAGCAGGAAATCAGCGTAGGGAAATTTAAGGCTGCTTCTCTGGCTGGGTGCAGCAGATCTTTGCCAGTTCTGCAGTAAAACTGCCCTCAAGCAAGAGTTTAAAAATGTTAAAAAAGGCACTCCCCACCCCCACCCCCGGCCCAGCAGAATGCCTTAAGCGCAGATGGGTGGCCCTGAGACCCCGGCCTCTACATTCAGAGATGGGAGGCCGCTTGCAGGCCCTGATGTTACCGATTTAACTCTGGGCACAGACTCAGCCCCGTTACAAGCCATGGGGAATAACCCGAGCAGTTTGGAAAGGCTTCTCCCGTTATCCTTGTAAAATGCTAGCCCGGTGGCTCTTTTCTTTCGTTTCAATAGCGGAGAGAAAAAGAGCTGGTATCTTCAGGTTGGGGGCGGGGGGGGGGGCAGTGAGGTGCTGGCAGGACTTTGTAATAGGCTGTGGTGGGGCTTTTTGCCTGGTTTTAAA
Source organism: Eumetopias jubatus (assembly GCF_037043125.1). Classification (NCBI taxonomy): domain Eukaryota; kingdom Metazoa; phylum Chordata; class Mammalia; order Carnivora; family Otariidae; genus Eumetopias; species Eumetopias jubatus. The sequence continues at coordinate 122,643,716 of NW_028274813.1, forward strand.
GGCAGCGAGTAGGAGAGGAGAGTGGGCAAGAGAGCGAGCTGCTGGCGACCCTGACAAGGTGCCAGACCCAGGCGCCTCCCCCGGGGGCCGCATCTGCCGCCCTCCCCCCTCCCGGCGCTGGGGCTGCTGACCTGGAGGAGTCTCCCCTCTGTGCTCTGCTGCCACCCCACTAGGCAGAAAGCAGGACCCCAGTTCCACTCAGCCACAAAGCTACCTTTCTCTGAGCTGGGCAAGCACCGTAACTCCACCGTGTCTATCGTCCGGGCATCTGGGACCTTAAATCAAGGTATTCTCCCTTCCTTGGGCAGAATAGATTGAGCACTGTGGATCTGGGCTCTGTTGTCCAGAGGGAGGGGTTTATCTCTCAGCCGTAATGGTGTGGGTGGGGAGCAGGCACAGGGGGTTGGTCTCAAGTCCTAAAATTAAGAAACAGTCCTTGCCATTTTAAGAAGACAAGTTGAGGACAGAATTGCGAGAAGGGCAGCAGTCCTTTATTCCTTGAATTGTAAAGGAAACTTCCAGGGGATTTATAGGCAGGAAATGCACAGAGACACAGAAGAGCAAGGAAAATCGCAGACTGATTATAGAGCTCTGCGCAGGTGGAGAGCAAGTTCACTTCTGATTTTATTTAACATTTTAATTCTCTTTTCTTTGTCACCTTTTAGGGGATCCACCGTGTGCAGAAAGACATCTTCTAAAAGTAAATCTTACAACATATTTGGACCCCATTCCTCTGTGCAGGGTTCTCAAGCAGCATCAGGAGCCACTAGAAAATTGGGGATTATGGCTCCACCACAGCCTATAAATAGACCGTTTCTTAAGCCTTCATATGCATTTTCATAACAACCAAATCTCAATGTACATAGATCTTATTTCTTGTTTGTCAGCATCTCACCATCTGTGAATATAAAGCTGCTAGTTTTGTTATACCATTTATAATTTTTACCCATAACTATTAATATTTGAATAAATGCTTGGGGTGACAGTTCTTATTTTTAAAATAAACATTTTCTTTTGAATAAGCATGATTTGCTGCCACTGCAAGCCTTGTGGCCGTCATTTCTCAGAACGTCTGAAGCAGCAGTTGAATCATCTCAGCGAGAGAAATTCTAAGCACGACATGAAACACAGAAGCCGCAGGAAGAGACATGCATGGGACATTGTGAAACTGTAAAACTCTGCAGAAGGTGACATAAACAAAATTAAAAGACAAATAACAGAGAAAAATATCTGACGAAGAACTAATATCCATAATACAGAGTACCTATATCAGTCATTTAGAAGAAAAGAAAACCAGCTCAGTAGAAAAATGAACAGAGGCTGTGACAGGCTCTTCCCAGAAGAAGAAGTACAAATGGCCCACAAATATGTGAAAAACGCACAGTCTCCCCAGTTACAAATATAAATTAGAACAATGAGATGCCATTCTTCTGCCACTTCAGTTGCCAACGCTGGATAATATCCCAAAATCTA